>NC_137042.1:5991408-6013908 GCF_032717465.1 Coenobita brevimanus
ATAAGGCTCTTTGTCAAATTATGAATCGCGTATATAAAGCTATGTTCTTATTGGACTATACATCTTATATAAATAACCGGGCCACCTTTGTTCATGCAACTTACCAACATATTTGCTGAGTCATTTTTAATATTTGTCACGGGGTTTTTATGATATCAGGGTAATTTTGATATTGATGGTTAAATATTATTTAAATTGATAACAATATTCAACAATATTGAAGAGCAGAGACAATGATTGTCTTGCTACATCAAGCAACGATTACTTTACGCTGACTTGCTAAGATTCTCTAAGAACGAGAATTTATAAACTTTCTCAACAGTACACAGCAGAGACTAATTACTCACAATTGCTGAATTACTGTACTGTTAGCCTCTGGAGAAAGTTACATCACCCCTGACAATAAATAACTAATACTAATAATAATAATATCAGGTTCTTGCTGATGCATTAACTCCTGGCACAACGGATTTTAAGTTAATACAACAAGACTTGTCTAAGTACCAGTTATAAAAGCAAACGTTTATGCCAGCAGGAGCTATATGGAAAATAAGCTTAATTTGGATTAAATGAAACAAGATTTTATTTTACATTGAGCTCAAGAAAGGAACTGTTAAATTTATTAATCACAAAAAATAAATTTAACGTTACAATTCAAATCAAATTAAATGAGACGCACTCACTCACACACGAGCTAAATACTTACGCCTAGGAAAAAACACCTTAATTAAACTCTTAAACTAGGATTACAAAAAGGAAATACCGGTCGATGAATGCTATGTATCACCCGAGGGGTGGGAGGACTGGATTAACTGTGAAGTGGAGTTTGGGTACTAACTGACCTCTCACACTGCTGGCACAGGACCTTCCTCCGTCACAACAAACACAAGACTGAGTAAGTCGTGGGAACAAAAGCGGAGCACTCGGCCGCATTTTTTTAACAGTCGAATGAGCAGGGGCGAACAATAAAAAACAATAGTATCGCTCAGTACAGCACTTAGTGACGTGCACTAATCGGTCACCTTTGAAAACGGTGACGAATGTTTTGAAAAGTATACTCCGAAATAGAGGGAGAAACGGTTAGCTGAGCGATACACAGTGAGTTTTCCACTAATAGTTCGTGGCTTCTCACAAAAGGGAAATGTCGCGAACTGATTCGTGACATTACGCCCTTACAAAGTTAAATTTTTTCCTTATGGGAAAAAATTTGTGGATATATGTACACATCCTAAGTCATTCGCACAAGATTCACACTGTGGTGTGTGTGCTATCCTGCTACAGGAGAAAGTCGCAGTCGCCAGTGAGCGAAAAAACCTCGTATTTACGTTAATAGAAACAAGCTTGAGGGAAAAACTCCGTGACGACTGTGAAAATCCTGTACTCAGGTCAAACTGAGCGAAAGTTCGCTACATTTACATTAACAACTAATTGTTATGTAGTGTAGTGTATGTAATACACGGTGTAGGTGTGACAGTTGTAGTGTAACTGTACCTACGTGTAAAATGACACAGTAATACAAATTTATAGTAAAATAATGATGACGAAGCAGAAGAGAAGGGGCGGCAGCATGCAACAGGAACGGCCAGCTGATCTGCACGGCAATGCTGCACCCACCAGCTACACCTGCGAAAGGAATTAAGGTGGAGCATCAAAACTGTTATTTCTGTCTCTCTCTCTCTCTGCCTAGCAATCAGTACTTATGTCATTATTAACCAGAAAACGTAATTCTTGAATTCACAAATTGCTTAGAACCCTTATAGCTTACTGGTTAACGCTTATTAACTAGGAAATGTGCCAATTCTTGAATTACTCAAATCTCTTAGAACGGGCAGTTTACTAGTTAACCTAACATTATTAACCAGGAAACGTGCCAGTTCTTGAATTCACAAATTGCTTAGAACGGGCAGTTTACTGGTTAACCTAACTCTACACTTACGACTAATACAGGAAGCTGAAAATCGCTACAATCTCGGGCAGGTCACGTTTTAACACCCACCGTGGGTGTGAACACTCATGTGGGTAATGTGCATTCTCTGGGAATCCTCAGAGAGGCCCACAGCTCGAGACATTCCACAAGGTAATTCATACACAGCCTCGGACTGTCTCTGCAAGGTTCTCAAACTTCCCCCTTAACTTATGGTATACATGTATGTACAAGCCCTGGATATACTGTGTCCTGTAGGGCCAACGAGTGAGACGTCTGGTCTACACTTTTAACTGGGAACCAGGCTGGTCCTTGGATTACACAAATCTCTGAGGCCGCCTATCTTACGGAACCCAACATACAACAGTTGCTAGTTAGTAAGCAGCTAGTAGGTGAGACATCAGGTCTATACCCACATTACCACTATCCTGTCTCTCAACTGACTCAGAGATTACAGGTGTGGTTAGAAACGGCACAGGAAGGGCATGTCCCTGATTAGTGGTGTTACTTTGACACACACTGCAGGAACGGACAAAACTATCTATGTCTCATCCCATCCCTGGCCAGAAAAAGTCAGCTCGGATACGGCCCTGGGTCTTCCTTTTGCCCATGTGACCTCCTGAGGCTGAACAATGACCCCACTGTAACACTGCTAGGCGGTACTTGGCGGGAACGACAAACTGCAGTCGAACCTCACCCTCGGGTGTTCGTGACTCATGGTAGAGCCGTCCTTGTTTACGAAGGAACTTGGCTCGACCTCCCCGTGAATACTTAATCACTCGACCCTTTTGTTTGTTCCACACGGTAGCAAGTGTCGGGTCAGAATGTTGTTCTTGCACAACAAGTTGGCTACACATCAGATCTTGCGGTGATTCAATGATCACTGGGGTGACACAGTCTGGAGCCTCAGCCATGGCTCGTGTTACCGCAGCAGCCGAAGTCTGAGTAGCGTCATCGGAGCAACTATCCTTGACTCCATTAATATTTCCAATGATGAGTTCAAATAAAGGTTCTGGCATGACAACTGCAAGTGTCATACCAGTATAAAATGGAGATGCCACCTGGATACATGCCTCAGGGAACAATCTCACTGATCCATCAATAAGGCTTGCATGGATCTGTCGACCTGTATACTGCTCAGGCCGAACTAAACTCTGCTTGACAGAGCAACCTGAGGAACCACTGTCTCTCAGGACCTTCACAGGAATGTCTCCCACAAACCCTGGCTGTACAAGGAAAGTACTGTCACCTGTGGGAGGGCCTGTGGAGGAAGCAGCTAGCCACTCATGAGGCTGCTGCATTGATGTGGCAAACATTGTGCCTTGTGAATTATATGGAGATGGAACATTGGCCATCTGTGGAGGGGGGTTCACTGTCACTGTGGGACTAGTGAACTGTGGGGAAGTACCCACACTGGTAGGGACGTGACCACCGTGCTGCTGCTGAGGGATGAAGGCTGCATTCGCTTCCTGCCTCTTTTGAGCTGGTGGTGAAAAACTTTGTCCCAACGGTCGGTTGCGTGGCTGATACTGCTGCTGATTAGGGTACTTGTACCTCTTCCACTCAGGTTTCTGAGTGTTTTGCCCCTGGTCCTTCCACTGCGGTTTTGGACCTTGGCCATTACTCTGAGAACGGCCTTGGTGCTGGGATTCAGTCTGAGACGATTTCCCAGATTTATCAGGTTTTCTGTTCCAGGTGTTTTGCTGCTTGCGAGTTTGATACCCGTATGCAGTAAAGAATGCGTCAGCCTTCTCTACCATTTGGCTGGCATCTTTCACCTGGCAGATCTTAAGCTGTGCTATGAGCTCAGCAGGCCACGACCTCTCTAGCTGTGTACGCAGCATAAGGTCAATTATCCCCTCACGCGTGGAAGGAGTTTCATCTTTCTCCATCCACTCACCTAGGTAAGCAGTGAGACGGTCGAGGAACTGAACAGCTGTCTCCTTGTCTTGGAGACGAGCTCGCATGAACTAAGCTTTGGCGTCGTCTACTGTGAGACCATACGCCTTAATGAGTGCAGCTTTCATCACTTCATACGTGAGATTGTCTCCACGAATTCTGTGGAGAATATCGAGGGCAGGGCCCTCAAACAGGCTAAGAAACTGAAGCCGCTTAGCTGCATCATCGAGCTGGTAAAGCTGAGCCATGTCTTCAAATCGAGCTATGTATGGCTCGATTCGCTCGCCATCTTTGTATGGGGGAAGCTTGATGTGTGGGGTCGCCATAACATGTGCAGGGAGAGCGCTCGTGGAGCTTGAACCAACTGCACCAGATGTGTCTGAACCCAAGGAATCTCGCTTGAGCTTCAGCACCTCAAGTTCATGTTCTCGTTCTTTGTCTCGTTGTTCACGTTCGTATTCGCGCTCTTTCTCACGCTGCTCTTGTTCATATGCACGCTCTCTTTCACGTTGTTCGCGCTGTTCTCGCTCGTATTCGCGCTGAATCTTACGCTCTTCACGGGCATCATTCTCGCGCTGCTGCTCCTGATTATGCCGTGAGAGTATGTATTCTTTAATTTCAGTTGGGTCTGTAAGACCCATATCTTTGGCTTCCTGTAAAAATATGGTGGTAGCCATGTCGCTAACTCAATCTAAATAACTAGCGACTCAGTACTGATTGCTGCTTCGCAAACGAATGCTAATAAACACAAGTAAAGAGTACAGACACAAGCTAGTGGTGACCAGTCTTATCCAGTTAACTGGCAAAGGATAAATCAAAAATGAAAATGACTGGGAAGACTATTGTCAATAATAAACACAATGGGTACGGTGACTTCCCAGGAGCGAATAAAATCGTCTGGCGTTACCAAAAATAAACTAGAGTTAAGTATTCTATTGATTAATAAAGCAAAATTCACTTGCTAAATTAAGGGTAAATACCAGTAAGCTTGTGCCTATAAACTTTAATGGTAAATACCTAAATATGAATGAGTGAGCACTATCTCGTGAATAGCTTTAGAGCTAGGAGTTAATATCCTGGAATGAGGTCGCCAATTGTCACGGGGTTTTTATAATAACACACAGCAATTTTAAAATAAATGGTTAAATATTATTTAAATTGATAACAATATTCAACAATATTGAAGAGCAGAGACAATGATTGTCTTGCTACATCAAGCAACGATTACTTTACGCTGACTTGCTAAGATTCTCTAAGAACGAGAATTTATAAACTTTCTCAACAGTACACAGCAGAGACTAATTACTCACAATTGCTGAATTACTGTACTGTTAGCCTCTGGAGAAAGTTACATCACCCCTGACAATAAATAACTAATACTAATAATAATAATATCAGGTTCTTGCTGATGCATTAACTCCTGGCACAACGGATTTTAAGTTAATACAACAAGACTGGTCTAAGTACCAGTTATAAAAGCAAACGTTTATGCCAGCAGGAGCTATATGGAAAATAAGCTTAATTTGGATTAAATGAAACAAGATTTTATTTTACATTGAGCTCAAGAAAGGAACTGTTAAATTTATTAATCACAAAAAATAAATTTAACGTTACAATTCAAATCAAATTAAATGAGACGCACTCACTCACACACGAGCTAAATACTTACGCCTAGGAAAAAACACCTTAATTAAACTCTTAAACTAGGATTACAAAAAGGAAATACCGGTCGATGAATGCTATGTATCACCCGAGGGGTGGGAGGACTGGATTAACTGTGAAGTGGAGTTTGGGTACTAGCTGACCTCTCACACTGCTGGCACAGGACCTTCCTCCGTCACAACAAACACAAGACTGAGTAAGTCGTGGGAACAAAAGCGGAGCACTCGGCCGCATTTTTTTAACGGTCGAATGAGCAGGGGCGAACAATAAAAAACAATAGTATCGCTCAGTACAGCACTTAGTGACGTGCACTAATCGGTCACCTTTGAAAACGGTGACGAATGTTTTGAAAAGTATACTCCGAAATAGAGGGAGAAACGGTTAGCTGAGCGATACACAGTGAGTTTTCCACTAATAGTTCGTGGCTTCTCACAAAAGGGAAATGTCGCGAACTGATTCGTGACAATATTATTCCTACTGACTCCAGGCGATATTCCTATTGATATTGCAGGAATTGGATAGACACCCTTTCATTACAAGACACCCTCCTTGAACTGAAAAAAGTCGTCTAGTGATACAAAAAATATAAAGTAAGACACCAGAGTGAAGTTAGTTATTACGTACTATGGCTTAGGTGCCTCTCGCTTCAGGTAAGGGTAGTCACAGCAGTTCACCCATCCAGTCCGAAAAGTTATTTCTTCAATTTATTTTGCTATTTACAGATTATCCATTTAGTTAGGACTGGATTTTTATAGTGAAGGGATTACTGAGGCTTGTATCTAGGCCAGTATTCTTGTAGGATACGGAAGCTCCCAAACACTTTTTCCTAAGAGGTTTATTTAGCTTAATACACCTTGCTATTCTTCTCCGTTTTACATAAGTCACAGATAACGTGCAAAAGGATATTAATCAATCGTATCCAAAAGTAAGTCGCTATGGAAGAGGTGCTTGGGAGCTTTCATACCGGACGAGAATACGGGCCCTAATCGTCTTGCTCAGTTTTTGTAAAAATCATCAGGCGATACTAACGATAAAACCAAAATTACGTCCACGGACTGAAGGGGATGTCACCTCTAGATCTGAAGCCTTTCTGTTGCTGTCAATCTCAGTGTGAACCCAGAGGACTGGGGAGGAGTTGAGGGACGTTTGCATAGCCAGGCAGTGGAACTTCCCTGTTATATCGGTGCCACCACTGGAAGGCGTCCCTCTCCACGAACTTCCTACCCTCATTACAACCTCCACCAATAAATGAATTAATATAAACGCAAATAAATCTTTAAACCTTTTCACTCAAAAATTGTTGTTCAGAAGGACTCACTACTCTGACAGTCCCATCACCCCACCACCACCACCACCACCACCACCACCTAAAGAAAGGTCAATATTCCCATTATCAGTTAGTCGGCTTACATGAAAATTTCTATACATTATGTTCACAGATGTCAACTTTATCCAAAGTTTCAGTAAGTTTTGAAAATGGTCTCCTTCAGGGTTTAAATTTAATTGGAACTGGTGTTCCAGATAAGCGACATTTTGGTGCAGCTTATTCATTGAGGTGGCAGATTTTCCACAAATGATTTTTTGTTTTGGCTAAGTAAACATATTTTTTTTTTTTTTTTTTTTTTTGAGGGGGGACGGATTGAAATAATAATGAAACTAATATTAATGAACCTAAATAATGATAACGATATTAATAATAATACTTATTATTATTAGATATTATTAATATAATAATAATAATAATGATAATAATAACAATAATAATAATAATAATAATAATGATAATAATAATAATAATAATAATAATAATAATAATAATGACGATGATGATGACGATGATGACAGGAGGAGGAGGAGGTGGAGGAGGAGAAGCAGAAGATGAAAAGAAAAAGAAGACGAGGAGGAAGTCGAAGTGGGAGAAGAAGCCTCCGTCTGTTCGTCATCTAGCATCCCTGGAACTGAAAATGTACAAGTAAAGTCTCCAGAAGCACCTTAATTGTTAAATGTGAGAGATGATGTGGAATGGCACTCATTCATGCTGCTATGCTATGGATACTATATACCGTGATTTGGCAACGTGACGAACAAATGTGATGATGATGATGATGATGCATGTGTGTGTGTGTGTGTGTGTGTGTGTGTGTGTGTGTGTGTGTGTGTGTGTGTGTAATTGATACTGCTGTACTATAATGATTTAGCAACGTGATAAGCAAATGTGTTGCGTGCTGCTGCTGCTGCTGCTGCTGCTGATGATGATGTGTGTGTGTGTGTGTGTGTGTGTGTGTGTGTGTGTGTGTGTGTGTTATGTGTCTGACTCTGGGCATAGGCTTCAGAGCCAGCATCCAAGGCCCAGTTGTCCTCAACATACCATACACCTCCACATGTCACCACTTCGGCGCTACCACCCACTGTCCATACTGAATACATGCTAGGGCTGTTTCATACAGGACTGGTGTATTGGTATTAGCGGGGGTATTTCTACGACATGTCGGCGGGTCTTCTGGTAGATCAGTAAAGCCTGCTTTTTATGAAATTCAAATCCTTAAACTGTTCCCTGCCCCGGCCGGGATTTGAACGTGTGTGTGTGTGTGTGTGTGTGTGTGTGTGTGTGTGTGTGTGTGTGTGTGTGTGTGTGTGGTAGTGTGTGTATGTTATTCCATCACAGTCAAGGGAAGAAAATAATGAATTATATCAAGTGAATAATTAGCGTGACGCTGGTGAAAGAACAGCATGTTAACTTTTCCGTATATCTCTTCAAGTTTAAGAATCGAGGAATATCTCAAATGTCGTAAATAGTTGACATAAAATAGGGTTCGTAAAAAAGGAGTTTCATATCAATCTGTCCATTTATAAAAGAAATATAGGCGTTATTCACGGCCATCGTAGTAATGAATCAGTCCGAATCTACGATTACCTTATCATGTGGATCTCAGTCTGTTCGATATCCGATGGGCTCTGAAAAATACAGCTGAAACATACTGTGCTTAAACGTGCTGTAGAGGGGGATACGGTAGGATTAGAATCTCTCTCTCTCTCTCTCTCTCTCTCTCTCTCTCTCTCTCTCTCTCTCTCTCTCTCTCTCTCTCTCTATCTATCTATCTATCTATCTATCTATCTACCTGTCTGTCTGAACAAAACTCAAGCAGCTATTTCCCTATTTTAGCCAACCCTGGTGGTAGGGCTGAAATACCACACATGAGGAAACCTATTTTTTTCAGAACAATAAGTCTCAGGTCATAATCACAGAGGTAGATTAGTCGCTGACCGAGCAAAATTTACTCCAACTTTGGTCATCCACCTTTGGCCAGACTTGGAATAAATGCTGATGGCAGGGCGAGATTATGTGATTCATTTTTTAGAAGCCAGTGAGAGGCCAAGATCACAGAACACGCTCAGATTTCGGGCCGGATGTGTGACTGTTAACAAAATGAGTAAAATAGTTTTGTTGCGACTTTAACCAAACTTGGTGGAATGGTTGAGAGTCATCAGAGGAATAAACAAACGTTTTTTAAAGCAATAAGTCCAAAGTCAAGATCACAGAACAAGGTCGAGTATTAATAATAAACGAAGACGTCACTGAACAGAAATGGTTAATAATAATAATAATAATAATCTGGCCTTTTGTTTCTCAAAAGCGCCAGTTCTTCCTTTTGGGAATTCACTAGCGCTCGACACATATACATTATTTTTACAATTACAAGAATTGTGGTGTTTCTTGTATATAATACAAGCTACATCATATATACATGAAAGTGACAATAATTAAACCCTATAATCATCCGTCATAGTACCTATCTCCAGGTCATAGCATTTTGAAAAAAGAAAGGCTTTCAGCTGTCTCTTAAAGGATTCAACAGTAGAGAGTTGTCTTATGGACAATGGCAATCTGTTATATAATCTAGGGGCTCTATATGCAAAAGAACGATCAGAGAAAGATGACTGGTGAATGGCTCCTGGCTCATCAAGACGCAAGGAATCATCTTCACTGCGTAACATCACACCCGGGCGTGTCGATGGGAGTTTTAACAATTCAGCAAGATACTTCGGTTCACCAAACTTAAGAACCTTGAATGTAATAAGACACAGTTTAAATTCAATTCTAGCCTTCACTGGTAACCAATGCAACTCAATCAGAAACGGAGTAGTTGAGGTTCTCGGGGGGAGACCAAAGATAAGCCGTTTCCCCCTGTTCAACGCAGACTGAACTTTTGTTAGTATATTATTTGGAAGACCAACCCACAGTGAATTACAATAATCAACACGAGACAAGACCACTGCATGGACCAATGTTAAGAGGCACCGTGTATTCAGGATTTTTCTTACAGAGTACAGATTTCTGATATGCAAGTTACACCCTCTTACAACCTGATTAATATGTTCTTTGTAATTTAACTTAGAATTAAAATAAACACCCAGATTTCGAACGGAACTGACTGGATGCAGCTGTGACACGCCAATGTTCAAAGCCAGGGCATTGTCAGTGTCATCACCCCTTCTGTTTCCTCTGATGACGATGATCTCAGTTTTACCATCATTCAGCTTAAGTTTCCTCTTAGCCATCCAAATCTTATTATCAGACATTAGAGATTCAAACTTTGTCTTAGTATCGTTGATATCTGACATCTTAACATAGAGCTGGGTGTCATCAGCATAAAAATGATAGGACACATCATGAGCATCAAGTAGAAACGATAAACTACTTGTGTAGATAGTAAATAGAATTGGACCCAAAACTGATCCTTGAGGGACTCCAAATAGAAGAGGAGCAGAATCAGAGCTAGCGTAATCAACAACCACTCTCTGAGATCTGTCCGACAGATACGACTTAAGGAGCAAAAGGGCACTATCACGAACGCCATAAAAATACAGATCATCCAACAATAGTTTATGATCTACTGTATCAAAAGCAGCAGACAGATCCAACAGAACTAGGAGAGAGGACATCCCACTACAAGTGTTTGCCACCAAGTCACACTGAATCCTTATTAGTGCAGTTTCAGTTGAATGGTATTTTCTGTATGCTGATTGAACAACAGGAACAACTCTGTTGTGTTCCAGTAGTGGTAAGAGTTGATCGAGTATGGCCCGCTCAATAATCTTGGATAAAAAAGACAGGTTAGAGACGGGACGATAATTTGTCATGCTCTCGACATCAAGGCCAGGTTTCTTAATTAGGGACCTAAGCAAAGCACGTTTCTCAGTCTGCACAAAATTACTTTCTAAGAAGCATCTATTTATTATGTTGCAGATAAAGTCTGCAGCGTGCTCATACACATCAGGCAGTTGTGACATGTTACACGGATCGAGTGAGCAAAATGTTTTCTTAAGTTCTCTGATGTAACATTTGACTTTGTTTACATCTAGCTGATGAAATGTTGAAAGCAAATGATCCCCGGTGCACTGTGGCTGGAAGTCAACTGAGTACGGTTCACTAGAAGAACTGCTGTTTAAATCACTTCTGATGCGAAATATCTTACTTGTAAAAAATGAAGCAAAATCAGAAGCCAATTGGGCATCAGATACAGAAGTTGGTTTAACAATTACATTCCTCCGACCAACCAAATTGTTCACAACTGCAGACAGTTTTTTTTATCACCACCACATGAATCAACTTTATTTTGATAATACCTAGCCTTTTGGGTTTTTACAGCGTGAACGACTGCTCTTCTCGCAAAAACATAACGCAAACGAGCTACTTCGGTCCGCTGCAAGCGCCACTCACGTTTTGCCCTTCTACGTTGTTTATGCAAAGAATTAATGGATGGACCATACCACGGAGAATTATCACGTACAGAGATTGTTTTTACTACCTCAGGACAATAATGGTCAAAAATTGACCTGAGCTCGTTGTTGTAAATATCAACTAATTCACCAGAAGAAAACCTTGAAGAATCGATGGAGTTTAAACGTTGATCATTTTCAAAACACATCAACTGGCTGTCAACATTGTTGGAATTTCTGAACCTGATGACCTTTTTATATGAAGGGGATTTCGGGACATCAAAACTAAGAGTGATCAGAGCATGATCAGAGATGAGGGGGTCAAATGAATCAACCTCCACATCTGATACGCGCCTGCAAGCAACAGGGGACAAGATCAAGTCAAGGACATGTCCTGAGACATGTGTTGGATTACTCACATGATTGAAAAAATTGTTCTGGGTGATCAACTCAAGGAATTCTGAAGAAAATGGTTTTGACTCTGGACTGTCAACCCAATAATTGAAATCACCACAAACAAGAAGTCCTCCAGGTTTAAGAGAAAACCCTTCAAGAAACTGCCCAAACTCCTCCATAAAACCTCGATCTCTGTCTGGATGACCTGGTCGATAGACAATTGCAATTCTAATGGTATTCTGATGGAATTTTATTAATACTTCCATAAATTCAAATGAAGATGGGGTCAGGTCTGAGTCAATGAGAGAAATGTTTGCAAGTGCTGCCGAGTAGATGAGTGCTACACCTCCTCCTGGATAGTCAGCAGCAGGCCTGGGAATACTAATAATAGAATGTGTCTTAGGCAAAGCATTACGAATAATATCGATATCAGACTCATACAACCAGGTTTCAGTCAAGCACAATATGTCAAGCTCGTGCTGATTTAGGGTTTCATTAATATAGTCTATCTTATTACGGATGGAACGAATATTTAAAAGACCCATCCTTAACTGGTTCAAGAGGGACGTAGTCAGTTTTTTGAATGGTCAAAATTGGTGTTTTCAATCAATCTATTCCTATGAGAAATCATAATTGGACATTCTCTACTTGATGCAAAATGGGCAACCGCCTGTGACTTTGAATTAGCATCTTGATGTCTTAAAGAGGAGCAGTTGATGCATTTGGGAGAATTTCTGTTACTACAGTCCTTAGATTTATGGGCTCCAGCACAAAAGACACATTTAGGTTCAGCACTTTTCCTAGAACATCTCTCAAATGTATGACCAAAGCCTTGACAGTGATGACACTGTGTAACCCAGAATCTATTGAAAGCGCGGCATCTTGTAAGATCCACATAGATGTAATTGCCCTGTTCTACAATGGAGGATCTCACCTCTGGTGACATCTTCAAGACAACAGTTTTGGTGTCATTCCTTGTCCTTGTGAAGAGAAGGTTGAGGGTACAACCTCGATCAACGAGCATCTTGATTTTATTGTTTTTTCTCAGAATATTTGGGATGATGTCAGAGTCATCCAAGGAAGAGGGAAGGTCTGTCACGGTCATTTTAGGCAACATTTTCTTTGGCTCTGACATGCAAAAAGTGCCCCCGGAGCCAAAATGATCACTCAGCACCCCAGTTGCCTCACCCTTGGCCTCAGCTGACGGAAACTTCATTACCAGCCCACCAGCCTCTTGTCTTAAGGCAGCTATCAACCGGTACCGACTTAAGTACGCCTCTGATGTCTTCTGGTCCCATCCGATTTGTCAGGGCACCAGCGCCACTCTCTGGTTTCACAATCAGTACATGCTGACTATGAATGGCTTTTTTCTGGCCATGAGCACTGATCTCAATCACGCCCCCAGGCAGATCCTTCCCTCCCCCCACGAGAGACCCGCGAACAGCATCTGCAAATGACTTTGCCTGATCTTGCGCGACCGCCATGGGTGATGAGACCTTGGTCTCTAGTGCCTCCAGTCTATTTGATATGTCTCTGATTGCTTGAAAGATCGGCCCAATAACTTTGTCTTCAAACTCCTTCTTGGTACTACTTCCTCCACCAGCCAAGGCCTCGTCTGCTGGTGCAACACACTGGCTACACAGCCAGCGAAAGCCCAGCTGATGGAACTTCTTCATGAATGGATAGTCGCCTGCATCCAAATTTTCACAAGCTATGTGAATCCACTCGCTGCAGTAGGCGCACTTCAGTGCTTGTGCACTTTTTGCTACAGACCTACTGCAGCGAGGGCACTGGTGTCGTTTACTCATGATAGGGGAGAACAAAAAAAAACAAAATGACAACAACAGGAAAACGTATATACAATATTACCCGGGACAAACCCGGGTAGCGCCGCGCCCGTTTGTGTCACCCTAATTTAGGAGAAAAAAAAAAGAAAACCGAAAGAAAAAAAAGCACAAAAAACAGAAATGGAAAAAAAAACAAAAAAAAAACAGAGTGTCTGCGAGGTCACCACGAGCAGGTGGGGTATGACTTGACTACCCTTCTAGGAAAGATAACCCAAACCGAGGTGCCGCAAAAGTGCTGAGATGGTATTGAAACTTTTCCCCAATTCGAGCTTTATAGCAGCAGCAAATACGTCACTTAGGCAAGACCTCATTGGTTACGATACTGCCACTGCACAAAGTTACCGTAGGATGATATTCTCCTACTGGTGAGAGAGGGAGAGGTGGTAGGAGAATTTTCTAGCTCTACTCCCAACGCCATCAAGTTTGATTAGTTGTATTTTCCAAATATTTCATTTACTTTTGGAATTTAAAAATAAAATGCCAGTAAAATGTGTGTACTGTGAAAGACCAGTAGTTTTGGCTTGACTTCTTTTTCTTCAGATATTTACTCAGTTTTCAGAGGCAGTGTTTGTAATGGGCCCTAATCAGTATATAGGATAAAAAAAAAATCCACAACACGTAGGTCTTAATTAAGGAGGTTTCTTTATTTCGCATACTTACGCATTAATCATCAAATTTTGTTATGAATTATTTGGTTGATGTATGAGTGAAGGCAAACATATACAAAGCAATCGTTTACACAACTAACGCTTAAGACACTCCATAAATACGGCCCCAGATTACGCCAAAAGTGTTGTATTCTCACGATAAGCCCATTTCATTAGGCGAGTGGCGTTACTTACATCAGAACATATTCATGACGATGTGAAACTAAAGATGCATTGTGAGTATTTACTGCAGAGGGACCCCTTCATGTGGTGGTATTGATATAACCAGGCGGCCCTCCTGCCTGATAGTACAAACGACCCTCAGCGACTTCCCTAACCTCCGAAATGATAACGTGGGCTACAGGAGAAAGGGCACCACTTTTCAGATAAGTCTGGGGTTGCAACTACCACTTCTGTTTTGAGTAACAAGGAAAACTCACAGCTGAGTAGCTTATAGCGGTAGCAAAGTATAGAAAATGGGAAAAAGGTAAAATAAAACATTCATTAAATAAATACATCCTTAGCATTAAAAAGCACAATTCAGTTATCAGTCCTGCCTAGCAAGATGGTATAATTTTCGATAACCCATCCTATACCGTTGTGTGTGTGTGTGTGTGTGTGTGTGTGGGTGTGGGTGTGTGCTTTAACTTCAAAGTTTTTTTTTTTTTTAATGGATCTAACTGTAACTAGGCAGGTGAGTTCGTCGAGTTATTATACGAGTATACAATTATCCAGCCATGATTTGGGGGGTTAGCCCACATTACCAAATTAAAAAGCCTCAGAAATAGTAAAAGGATGGCAGATATGGCCTTGATGTCTTAGAACAAGTTGTCCAATGGACTCTCGTCCATAATGCGATATTCGGGAGCTTCACCGCCCCCCCCCCCTGTGATTCTTGGAGGAGTCAACTCCTTCCCAAAAATAAACGGGCAGAAATAGAAGACAGCTTTGAATAAGGCTTCCCGGCAGTTCGTCTGGTTTTCGAAAGTTTCTCCACTATATAAAATTTTCCAACCATGATTTTTACGTGGGTCAACACCCACACTCAATTAAAGTATTATCCTCGGGAATACTGCAAACAGGGCAGGCATGGCTTTGATATCTCAGTACATGTTATACAATGGACTTTCATCTGTAATTCGACATGTGGGGTGCGTGAACCCCTCAGTGATGCTTGGGGAAGTTAGTCCCCCCCCCCTCCAAAAAATAAAAACAATCACAGCTAAGGGTAAGGGAATACGTGGGTGTCAACTACATTGACATAGTTTTGCAGGATTGGGTATGCAGCTTCCATGCCATCTCCGAAAGTACAGGATTACACTCCACATATTTATATCAGATTCCTCTTGGTAAATGTTATACGAATTTCAAGGTTATATATGATGACCAGTAATACAGTATATCCAAGAGAGAGAGAGAGAGAGAAAGAGAGACTGTGTCTGAGTGTGTCTGTCTGTCTGTGTATGTGTGCGTGTATGTATGCATGTGTCTGTCTTTCTGTCTATCTTTTCTGTGTGTGTGTGTGTGTGTGTGTGTGTGTGTGTGTGTGTGTGTGTGTGTGTGCACAATCCCCAGTCTTGGGGTAGCTATCGGCCGCAGTTGTTGTTGTTGATTTACCTCCCTTGGGAGGACCGGGCCAAATAAGGGCCCATCAGATCAAATCTTGACAATTAAGGAGGCTCAGAGAGAACTGCTGGTTGGTGGGGCGGATTCGTCCACCTATGAAGTTAATTGGCCGCAGATTCAGCTGGTTTACAGGAGCAGGGACTGAGGCCTGGCAGGGAAAAATCTTGAGAAAGAGAAATGTAAAAATGTAGACGTAAATTTGGATATATA
This sequence comes from Coenobita brevimanus, assembly GCF_032717465.1. Taxonomy (NCBI): domain Eukaryota; kingdom Metazoa; phylum Arthropoda; class Malacostraca; order Decapoda; family Coenobitidae; genus Coenobita; species Coenobita brevimanus. The sequence continues at coordinate 6,007,341 of NC_137042.1, forward strand.
TAGTTTTACTCTAAAATTGACGGTATCCTTTTTTCTCGTTTTTTTAGTTTATTCCTCAGTTTCTCTCTCTCTCTCTCTCTCTCTCTCTCTCTCTCTCTCTCTCTCTCTCTCTCTCTCTCTCTCTCTCTGTTGCTTTTGGAATGGTGACTAACTGAAAGGATGTTAAGCTATATCTAACCCGTCTAACCTAAGCTAAACTTTGATATCTCGTCACGTCTCTTGTGGGTACATCTTGGTGTTGTAACCGATGTCATTCAGCCTTCTCTCTCTCTCTCTCTCTCTCTCTCTCTCTCTCTCTCTCTCTCTCTCTCACTGTGTGTGTGTGTGTGTGTGTGTGTGTGTGTGTGTGTGTGTGTGTGTGTGTGTGTGTGTGTGTGTGTGTGCGTGTAGCTGAACTGAGTAGACTGGTGGCAACAAGAATTAATATATAATGCATCTTCAGAAGACCGTATTCTCGTCTGTTGAGGAAGCTCCCTAACACCTTTTTCTAAGCGATTTATTTTTATTTATTACACGTTATTGTCCTCTTCTGTGTTACATAACACCATCCATTATCCCCATACACTGCATAAATAATACACAAAAGGATATTTACCACCCCTTTCAAAAATAAATCGCAAAAAGGAAGAGATATTAGGGAACTTTACAGCCTACGAGGAATACGGGTCCAACTCACACAGGCTCTTATTCTCGTTGGATGGGAAGCTCAGGCTCCCTAACACCTCATCCTTAGCGATTTAATTTTGAATAGGTGTGGGTAACAGGGTTTGTACGTTTTTTTTTTTTTTTTAATGCAGTGTATGGTGACACTGGATGGATTTATGCAGTACAAAGAAGAAGAGTAAGGTGTAATAAACAAAATAAATCGCTAAGGAAACGATGCTGAAAAAGGATTACGTAGTCGAAAATGGGAAAATAAGTTCAGTCTTCCAATCTCATCACGTCTTTTGTAGTTTCTTGCTGCTGTCTTAAGACGATTTTGTTAATCTTGTTCAGGACCTCTAGCTCTGCGTGATCTATGTAACCAACCCAACCAGTAGGAAAAATGTATCTTAAGTTGATATAAATGACGAGAAAAAGCATAAGTAAAAAAGGACTCTCACTGAAGGCAAAGAGTTATTCTGCCTGATCCCATGGCTCATTTCTCTTTTTTTTTATATCTGGTTCCTCCAGACAACATACCACCTAAGGAGTTAATACTTCTTTCTTGAGAGGTTAGATATAAATTACCTGTATCTCTTCACCTCGTGGGAAGTTAGATATTGCTCTCTCTCTCTCTCTCTCTCTCTCTCTCTCTCTCTCTCTCTCTCTCTCTCTCTCTCTCTCTCTCTCTCTCTCTCTCTCTCATGCCTGACGATAGGAGACGATAGAATGATAATAAGGAAAACAAATTAAATGAGATCTCACTGAATTCAAACAGTTGTTGTATTTAATCCAAGCACGTATTTCTTTTCTTTTTGTCTCCATCCATAACTTTCCAGCTGCTGAGAGATGCATTTCCAGCTAGAGAGGTTAAAAACAGCTTTTATTTACCTCGTTATTACATGAGATAGAGCTAATGGCAAATAAGACTGGAAATACATATATATAATACGATATTGGGGTCACGGAGTCAGGCTTGCTGAAATATATATTCTTTTTATTCTAACTTGGCTTAAAATTCCCGTCTCTCCATCTTGATTGCTGAGTTGTAAGGAAAGATTAACACTACAATCATCATGATGCTAGTCACAAAGAAGTGCTACGGAAAGTATGTAGAGCAAACAATGTCTCTCTGTCCCAATGCTACGTGAAATACGTTGCAAAAGGATGAAAATCTGACCAAGTTAGAGTAAAATCAGGACAGTAATACGGAAATTGAGTGAACGGTATTGATAGAAAAAATATAATGGTTAAAAATCCTGTTCTGTTATGGCGCCTATAATTATTTATTCTTGTTATCTTCAGACTTTTTTTTTTTTTTGTAGGAGGGACGTCTTCAACTAAGGTAATTTTACATTTACTTGGCCCAGGTTTTTGTAGCTTATTTCACGTTGGTCAGTGGCAGAAAGAGGCAATATTACGACTTTACGTCCCTCCATAGCACTTCATCCTGACTAGCATCATATTCTTCCATTAAACCATTATTGCAACTCAGCATTCAAGAAGAAATGATGACAATTCTAGCCCAGGTTAATGTAAAAATAGTATAGTGGGATTAGAGAAAGCCATTTTTCCCCCTTCGTTATTAAGAATGTCTCCGAAATTAAATAAAATCATCTGGATTTTTGATGAATAAAGTGTAAAACAACGCAGGTGCCTTCTTTTCCCCAAGTATTTATTTCTTGACCCGGGTAAAATGGTCGTCATCTGAGTGAAGGTGGTAACTTAGAATTATTATATTCAGTTTCGTTTTTATTATATTCAGTTTCGTTTTTTCGCTCTTGTTTTATTTTTAATGGAGATTTCTTCTGTCCAAGAGAGACATTTTGACCCGCATTCCCGTCAGCTTAGGAGGCTCCCTAGCACTTCTTCCATAACAATATATTTTTCAAACTACGCATTAATATCCTTTTTTTTTTTTTTTTTTTTTTCCTTCTTGCATCTTTTTAATGTTGACATAGACTGAATGAATGACACTGAAGAATACAGTAACGGCGTAGAACCAGGAATAAACTGGTGAGGAGAAGGTGTTAGCAAGCTTCCTCACCACACGAGAGTACCGTCCTTTGAATTAGGTTAACTGGATATGGACTTCTTTAGCCCATTCCCAGAAAGAGGTCATTATCTTTATTATCATCTAGTGTTGGGGGTGATAAGTGAAAAATAAGCCACCGAACTAAAGGGGTTAATGAACAGGTAATAGACCGTGTTAACACTTTTTTTTTTAAGCGATTTTTTTTTTTTCATGTTCAGTCTTGGTATTGGCCTTGATGTGCTGTTTTTTTTTTTTTTAATCCCGACAGTGAATCAATGTCATGAAAGATCGTACTGAAATGTAGTTAGCATAATCCATCACTAAGGAAAGTGTGTTACCTAATGTCCACGGCCACGTTGAAGGTCGGGCACAGGGAATAATATGTGAACGGGGAAATAGACATCGATATTTTATTTCTGTTTTATCTCTGTTACTACAAGATGTGGTGGTAGGTGGTGGTGACCATCATCCACTCACCTGAAGTACTGTCTACTTCCATTTCCTGTCTCAGTCTATCTCTGTCTGCCCTCCTCTCTTCCTACATCCTTATTCCTTTCTTGTCGCGTTTTATTACTCTTCGTACCACTTCAATTACTCTACACTGAGTGATAAGCCTAATGTTTCCTGTAACCGAGGAGAACATTTACACCGCTGTGTGGTATCAAATTCCTGAGTGAATTGGAGCCAGCTATGGTGCCCTTGTTACCTGGGTGGAGACAACCAAACTTCCACTCTATTTCCCGCGTCTCGCTGCGGTGAGGCGCTGTCAGCCGGAAGGATATATCGGTTCACTGCAGAGGACAACCCTGCACAGGCTGTTGTTTGCCTGCGGTTGATGGGTCTGCTCGGCAAAACAGACTGGGGACGATCAAGAGCAACAACAAAAACAAGACAAATCTGTCATCTTGACAGGCCTCCCTAACTGAAAGAGTTAATGAAGGCTGTATTTAACCCCTTCAGTTCGAATATTCTTTCTTAAGATGAAGAATATCCCCTATAACTATCAAGGAGAAATGGAAACCTGTATTTTCTAATTCAAAAGGTTGATGTTCATGGGTAATAGCCTGTTGGATTCTAACAAAATTTCGTCTTTATCCTCAGCCTTAATTCTCACTTAAAAGAACGAGTGACACTGGTTTTTAAAAAATCAGAAAAATAGAACTGCCATCACCAACATCATCAACGCAACCTTGTCTCCTGCCTATGAGATGGAATGAGGTAGTATCAACGCGCAAAGAAAGAGAAACAAAAGAAGGTGAACAAACATCACCCCAAGCGTAATCCTCACAAGTGATGGGGTGAGGGATAATATATAAACAAAAGGAGAGTATATCATCATCATCATCATCATCATCATCATCCCTATCTTACCTACAAAATGAGATGTGGAAGTGTCAAATCACAAAATAGAGGAAAGGCAAAACAATAGCGGACCTTTTGGGCAGCATATCCAGTGAAGTGGGCTTAGTATTAACACATCCTTAGCGTTCAGAATTATTGCTACACCTTAGAAAATAAATCGCTTTATACGGGAATTACAAGCACGACTTAAACAGATTAACACACAGTAATGCTTATCCTATCAACACCATCTGGCTCCTTTGACTAACCCTCAGTTGGGTTGGATGCTAGATTTATCATAACCATGAGAAGGTTGGTACTTACGGCATAATCAATCTCAAAATCCAGTGACACTCTCAGCTGAAAAAACTAGGCAGTCCGTTCCCTGAAAACCATTGGTCGTCCTACGAGCCAAAGACGACCCCAAACACCTTCTTCTGACCTCATAAACACCTGATCCCCTGATTTACCCATATATATTTCACCGTATCCGACTCACTTCACAAACCAGACGATTGGTTCCCAAAGGTCATTCAGTCCTCCAACCCGTACCAGACGGCCCCAGGCACCTTCTCAGATCACCGCCATTGCTCCTTTCTCCCTCAATAGGCTGCAAATGGGCAAGGCAGGCGGCAATCCAGACTGTGCATTTAAGGGGAAGCCGAAGGAAAGTTTGTATGCACCCACCAAGGCCAGGGAAGTGATGAGTCCTGGTGTGGCGAAAATTAGAGCTACTTACTCTGGCGATGCTATTTATGGAGAGAGAGAGAGAGAGAGATCAATGAGGGTACACAGTTGCAAATGACGTTCAACAATAATCAAATCTACAAAGCCCAACACAGATGAATCACTGAATCAACAAGTCTACAACGATATACATACGAGCGAATCTAAGTGCCTGAATCAGCTATATCAGGGACAAAAATAAATATTAAGTGTAAGTGTTAGAGTCAGCATAGTGATTCTTCAGCAGCTGCAAGATAGTTCACTCACAGAAACACACAGACAGACAGACGGACACCAAGACACAGATAGACAGATAGATGGACACCCAGACAGACACACAGCGGGACACTGACAGACAGACAGACGGACACCCAGACACAGACAGACAGACAGACAGACAGACAGATCGACACCCAGACACAGACAGACAGACGGACACCTAGACACAGACAAACAGACGGACACCCAGACACAGACAGACAGACAGAGGGACACCCAGACACAGACAGACAGACGGACACCCAGACACAGACAGACAGACAGACAGACAGACAGATCGACACCCAGACACAGACAGACAGACGGACACCTAGACATAGACAAACAGACGGACATCCAGACACAGACAGACAGACAGAGGGACACCCAGACACAGACAGACAGACAGACAGACAGACAGATCGACACCCAGACACAGACAGACAGACAGACGGACACCCAGACACAGACAGACAGACAGAGGGACACCCAGACACAGACAGACAGACAGAGGGACACCCAGACACAGACAGACAGACAGACAGACAGACAGACGTACACCCAGACACAGACAGACAGACAGACGGACACCCAGACACAGACAGACAGACAGAGGGACACCCAGACACAGACAGACAGACAGAGGGACACCCAGACACAGACAGACAGACAGAGGGACACCCAGACACAGACAGACAGACAGAGGGACACCCAGACACAGACAGACAGACAGAGGGACACCCAGACACAGACAGACAGACAGACGGACATCCAGACACAGACAGACAGACAGACGGACATCCAGACACAGACAGACAGACGGACACCAAGACACAGACAGACAGACAGACACCAAGACACAGACAGACAGATGGTCACCAGGACACTGATGGACAGACAGATGGACACCTAGGCACAAACAGACAGACAGACACTCAGGCACAGACAGACAGACAGACACCAAGACACAAACAGACAGATGGGCACACAGACAGACAGACAGACGGACACTCAAACACAGACAGACAGACGACCACACAAACACAGACAACAGACACAAAAGCAGACACACAATCACTCAAACACACTCACATCTGACACATAAGCACCCACACACATAAATTCCCAGACAGACGCTATTTAAAATATTACCTCCCGCTATGAGTGAGGTAATATCTGAGGAATACTTAGCGAATTTCAGAGCAGCCAGAGAGAGATGGTTACGGCATCTCTCCCCCTGAATAACAACTAGTAAATGGAGTGCCGTACAAGTGTAATAATTTTTCTTTATATTCTCATTTTTACAAGCCTGTTAGATTTGGGAAATGCGTACCATTTAGGAGTTCGTATGAATGTGAGTTATTTATTGCTCAAAAAACTAACTTTTGGGAGAGAATTTACCCTTTTTAAAATCATCGGGTCATACTATTTTCAGTGTCATTATTATTATTATTACTATTATTATTATTATTATTATTATTATTATTATTATTATTATTATTATCATCATCATCATCATCATCATCATCATCATCCGGAACTCCTTTCCCACCCTAGGGCAGGGTG
>NC_137042.1:6018908-6068908 GCF_032717465.1 Coenobita brevimanus
CTAATATGGCCTCACTTACCTACATAACGTACAATGGGATATTAATCAGTCATATATAAAAATAAATTGCTAAGGATGAGGTGTTTGGGAGCTTCCTTATCCGACGAGAATACAGGCCTCCGACTCTTACATCTCGTTCACAGCCATCTGGCCTTAATTATAACAGAATACTATACCCTCTTCACTCTAACTTGGCCTAGAATCCCCATCTATTTATCTTGAATACTGAATCTTAGCAAGAAATTAGTACTGGAAAATCATGCTAGTCATAAAGATGTGTTGTGGAAAGGATGGGCAGGCAGAGTATTGTTTTATTCTACCACTCAGATACGTGAAATAAGCTACAAGTTGACGAGAGTATGGGTCAAGTTAAGGTGAAACGACTATACAGATGCTTCGACGATGAGAAGGTTCAATATTAAGCCATCTAGAGCATTTCCTTCCCTCGGCTGTCACAGCATCCACTAAGCTGCAAATCCAAAATTGTGATAGAATTGTTTCGATCATGAGAGGGTTAAATATAAAGCAGTCTAGAGCAAGTCTTCCCTTTGACCTTCACAGCATCCAGTAAGCTGCAAATCCAAAGCCACATAGAATTGTTTCAACGATGAGAGGGCTGAATATAATGCAAGCTAGCAGTTCCCTCAACAGCTTTCACATCATCCAGTAAGCTACAAATTCAAGACAACTATAGAGTTGTTCCGATCATGAAAGGGATAATATACTGTAGAGCAATGTAAACCAATTTGCCTTTTTCGGCCTTCACAAAATCCAATACGCAGCAAGTCCAGTACAGAACACCGCCATAACGGGAATGGCAAACTTCACCCCCAAACAATTACCAAGTAACTTGTGCCTCACTGATAATGGACTGGGGCTTTAATGTGTTTAGTTCCGGGATAATATTGTGTTGAACTGTTTACATGAGCAAGTATTCTCCATTACCAATGCAGCCACACAGTAAATTTTATACTCTGTCTTTCTTATTGTTTTATTTTTTATGCTTTTTTGATCAAGTAAGTTAAGGCGCTTCCGGCGGAAGTGACCTACAAGAGTTTACCTCCAAAGAAAGGTTAAGGTTTATTGCTCACACACACACACACACACACACACACACACACACACACACACACACACACACACACACACACACACACACACACACACACACACACACACACACACAGGGAGAGAGAGAGAGACTAATCAAGCACCTACACTGGGTTATCTAGGAAACTGTTCAAGCTACAGTGGACCTACGAACATTGTTGGAATGCTTATGAAAAGTAGTAGATGTTACTAACGTTATATAGGCTACATACATGCATACACGCATACATATCGATGGATAAATTGACAGACAGACACATTGATAGATAGATACATAGATAAACAGATAGATAGTTGAACAGATAGATATAGAGATAGGTCCTTGTTTTACTCTAGCAGTTGTTTTCAGCAGCCGATAATTAAGCAGCTGTCCTTAACCAATAGCGCGTTAGTTCTTAAAATTTTTTGACTCCAGTACCCCAAGTTCAGTTCTAAGTCAACCTGATACCTTCTTTTTAAAGCTATTACTCTTTTCACTTTCAATTTCTTGTAAAGAAGAGGAAAGAGAACAGCTACGATCAAACAGGTGAACTACAAGACTAACTGGGAATTACTCGTAGATGCCAGTTTATCGTAGTTACCAGATACGATGATTATTATTATTATTTTTTATTCAGGATGCCTTACTGGATACAATAACCCATTTTGTTACTTATTAGTTGGTACGCAGTTGCCCTCGAGGAAACTGCACAAGACACAATGATGCGTGAAAAGTCATGCTGTGTACAGAACTACTTTATTTACTAAACTGCAAAATTAATATAGTAATTCATACAGAAATGTGAAATTTATTTAAAAACCTATCACCAGTCTCCTCCCCAGTCGTGAAAGTGTGTGTGTGTGTGTGTGTGTGTGTGTGTGTGTGTGTGTGTGTGTGTGTGTGTGTGTGTGTGTGTACGCATTAAAAATGTTTATTTAAAGCTGTCAGCAACAAGATGGTGGCTTTGAAGTGGTATCTCTGTCAATCTATCGATGACTCTCAAGCACTCTGTGTCTGGCAGGTATCATGCCAAATCTGTTCTTGTTATAACCACCTTCCTTCGCTCTAAGCTCAAGGAAACTTTCAGTACAAATTCTTCCTGGTTTTTCTGGCACCATGCTAAAAACATCAACAAGAGCATTACTTCTTCCCCTTTCCCTCCTCTCTTTCATCCAGATGGTTCTGAGGCTGTTCTCTCTCTCTCTCTCTCTCTCTCTCTCTCTCTCTCTCTCTCTCTCTCTCTCTCTCTCTTTTGAATTAAAAAAAAGATGGGAAGAAAAGAAAAATTCTCCTGCATTTGCTCCAGGTGCTGTCTTGCATAGGCTTCTGTTCCATCATCTCATACCTCCCTCTGACTTTCACATGCTTTTCATTAAGACAGCTTCGTAAGATATATATTCTTCCTCACTAGACTCACCACTCATAAAGCGTGTGGTTCTGATGGGGCCTCCTGTTGTATTCAAGAACTGTAATTCTGTGCTGGTACCGGGTCAAGGTAAAGTCGCTTTTTTCTACTAACTTCCACTTTCCCTTCTTGCTCTGTGTGTGGTTTCATTAAGCCTGTTTAGAGGAAGGGCGATCGTTCCCAACAGTCCACCGCCATGTTGCTTTAATAGTCTGAATTTCCAGTCTTTGGTCCGTATTCTTTTCGGGAGCTCCCTTTACGCCGCATCCCTAGCACCTCGTCCTTTAGCAATTTATTTTTGGTTTCGGTGGTTAATATCAATTTGAATGCCTTTTATGGTGAGTATGTGGTATTCGAATGATGTGAATGACACAGAAGAGGGGAATATGAAGTAATAAGGAACATAAATCGCTTACGAAGAGGTGTTACGGACCGACCTTGACCAACGAGAGTAAGAGCCTTTGAGTCTATTCTGCACAGGACGAGAACCTTTCATAACATTACCTTTCTGACCGCTAGTAGGGGTTCCGTCAAAGACTCTTCTCTGGCAGTTTTCCTCTTTTCTGGCTTCTGGTGAAATTAATTGCTACCGAGCTAGACATCTCAATCGACGACCTCTCTCACAAGTCTACTATATCAAAGCTGTCCTATTTCTCTTCTGTGTTCTTTCATCTCAGGTTTCCTCTGACCGTTCTAAAGCTACTGTTTTCATTCATCTAAAATACTGTAATCCTGTGTGTGTGTGTGTGTGTGTGTGTGTGTGTGTGTGTGGTGCAGCCGAAAATGAATATACAGAAAAGAACTTGCTCTCAGTCGTTATTCTCCTTATCCTGACGTGGGTGGTTTTCCCATTATACCTTCAACATAACTCATTGCTCCTCACCGCACCCAGTATCTGCTTTGCTTCACTCTTCTCCATGTTTATTTGAAGGTCTGTTACCGAGGCTTCAAAAACAGTTGTGAAAATAACGTCACTATTAACATGTTGCTTGTAAGATAACATTACTTACAAACACAACAAGGAAGAATTATTGTCCTCGGCTTATTTCCTTGTCTCACACTTATAAAAACAAGACTGCAAGGAAGGATTTACTTGTCCACGTCCTATATCTTTCTCTTACCCTTATATTAACATTGTCTCCAGCTTCCTGTCCCAAATCTCTCTTTCGGTCCATTAATAATTCTCTTGACGTAATATGACCCCATCGAAACGGTATCATGGCCGCATCTATCTCCATCCTCTGTTAATATGGCTCTTTCTTTTCCTCCCTTCCAGACAATAAAAACTATCAAGACCAGATCAGAGAGGAGCTATATCCCACAAAGAAGTGCTGAGGTCAGAGATATGAGACCTTTTGTGTGCTGACTACAAGAGTGTATGTTAGGAAGGTGGAGAGGAAGAAGGAGAGGGAGAGGCCAAGGATGAGCTAGAGGAATGGAGTGGAGAGGTATATAGGGGGGGTTGGGTAGGAGGGAGGGCAGCCAAATTGTAGAGGACGATTTCCTTGTGGCCACCCCTTACGACATTAAGGTACAAACAAAGATAGATAGGTGGCTTGGTTTTATTCTCTTTACATACATAACCCTCATGGGACAATAGTCCGACACTATACTCTTTTCTCTCTAACTTGACCTAAAAATGCCTTCTCTCCACTTGAGTACTGAACTGTAACGAAAGATTAACACAAAAATATGGTGGTAAACACGGAGAACTGCTACGAAAATATACAGAGCGGTGGCATCGTGATTTTCTGCCACTGAGCTACGTGAAAGAAGCTGCAAAAGGACTACAATCTGTACCAGGTTAGTGTAAAAAGAAAAGGGACATCACGTGATTTAAGGCGTTAACTACCTTCCTCTCCCTCCCTCTCTCTCTCTCTCTCTCTCTCTCTCTCTCTCTCTCTTTCTCTCTCTCTCTCTCTCTCTCTCTCAAAAGACCAACAGAGGAAGGCAAAGCAAATTAAATAGAAAAAAAAATTATACACAAGAGTACATATATCTTCCATTCAAAAAAAAATTTGTAACAGGTGGATCTCTCTCTCTCTCTCTCTCTCTCTCTCTCTCTCTCTCTCGTACGGAAGAGTGTATATTTGACTAATAACCAAGGAAACCCATAACTAAGACGAGTTCCAAAGACAAGCAGTTTACTGATTCAAGAGAGCTTTTTCTTCCCATTCTTAATGTCTCTCCTCTTTGTGATCACCACAGATGCTCGCTATATTTTAGTTATAATATTTTCATCTTCCTGTTCACAAATCCCTTCCACTTTCAATCTTTCATCTCTTATACACCGCAAGTGATATATATTTATTGTTTTTTTTTCATATTGGTCTTACCAGATTCGATTTAATTCTCAGACTTCCATCTTTATCCTTCACTTTCCATGACTAATAATACCTTTAGCTGATTGAGGGTTTTTATTATTATTATTATTGTGATGATGATGATGATGATGATGATGATGATGATGATTATTATTGTGGTAGGTGGGAGCGCTCACCATCCACTCACTCAATGTAGTGCTGCCCTCGGGTGTCTGCCCTGTCCTCTCCTCCATGCTTCTTTCCTTCCATCATCTATCTTTCTTTCCTTCATTCTTTCCTTGTCCTTCTGCCTACGGGTGACTTTACACTCCCTCTTCTGTCTTTCTTTCCTTCATTCTTTCCTCTTCCTTCTGCCTATGGGTGACTCTACACTGAGTGACAAGCCAAATGGTTTCCTGTACACCAATAAACCATTTACTATGCTGGGTGGTAACCATATAACCAAATTTTGGCGCCTGGTGATTTAGTGGGTAATTACTGTGCTCCAATCGGATTGAGCCGGTGAAGGTTTATATCCAAGGGAAGGTTGGGGTTTTTTGCTCACGTAATGCCACTCAGGGATGAGTGAGGTTGGTCACTCTCATCTTAAATGTCAGGACCAACTGCCTAGCCCCGGGCTCCTACGCTCCTCATGGGGCAATGTAGGATTGGATGATGGATGGATGGATTATTATTATTATTATTATTATTATTATTATTGTTGTTGTTGTTGTTGTTGCTATTATTATTATCATTATTCATTCATTCATTCATTGCCAGACGCCATGTATCCCAGACAGGGTGGCCAAGGGCTTAGAGTTAATTGTTTTACAGGGAGGGTCACTAATCCTCCACCAACCCCACTTGACGTAGGGATGCCAACAGCATCTGGTGTTCCCAGGCGGTCACCCATCCAAGTACTAACCAGACCCAACGTTGCTTTATTATTACTGTTATAATAATAATAATAATAATCTATCTCTATATACCTAGGCTGCTTCCCCCAAGGAAAGGGAGGTAGCCGAGACAGGACGACACACTCCCCATTTACTCATCCATTCAAACACATTCATTCACATCTTAGCCCCCAAAGGGAGAACGGACAGATCCTCACCGCACCACACCGCACAAGGGTCAACTGCTCAATGCAATCAGTGACATCCGCAGCAGGGCCCGACAGCAGAGCTGGTTACCCCTGCCACATCATAACAGCCCCTTACCCGCACCTGACCTGACTAGCTGATCAGACCAAATGCGGGAGAATATCCCCTCAGGGCTGCGTCATCACTTTTTCATTCACAATTTCTCTCCATTTATTTCTGTCACGCACAGCCACTCTTCCTTGCTCAACAGACATCCCTCTCGCATCCAGCGCTTTCTTCACACTGTCCATCCATCCTATTCGTGGTCTTCCTCTCAGCCTTACACCTCTCACATCAGATCTAGTTATCTTTTTGACCAATCGCTCATTATCCATTCTCTCCATATGCCCAAACCATCGCAACACTCTCAGCTCAACTCTACCAGCCATCTCCCGAACAACTCCAGTTCTCCTTCGCACTTCATTATTATTATTATTATTATCATTATTATTATTATTGTTATTACTATTTTTCCTGCTTCCATTTATGCCCATTAAATTTATACATATTTCTTTTTCTAGCCTCATAAAAATTCCTAACCTCTTTCAGCTTAGTTGATGACTAGTAACCAAGGATACTCATTCCTACCTCACAACCAAGACTAAAGAAGAAAATGTAACTGCAACTCAGCATTGAAGTGGTGGAAGTGGCCCAGTTTCTCCAAGCGAAAATAAATGGGATATATATTTTTACTTTCAGGTTACCTTCTCCCTTCCATTCTTTGCTTTTCCCCGCCCTCGACGCCTGTATATTAATGCATTCTTCATCTGCAAATCAGTGCCATATCTTATATTTTGGACAAGATATCTATTTTCTCCAATTCACTTTAATCTGACTAACCACTCCCTCCCCCAGCCAGGCTCGTCAGCTTGGTGACCCTAGTAAAGTTTAAAGGGAAGAGGTCTAATCCTTCTCCTTCTTACATCTATACAGCAGTGGACTAGTTGGTAGAGGATGCTTTTTTTTTTTCTTTTTTTTATGCGACCGACTCTGGGCATAGGCTTCACAGCCTGCTTTCAAGGTCCAGTAGTCCTCCTACGTACCGCACACCTCTACATGTCACCACTTCGGCGCTAACACCCACCGTCTATATTGAATACATGCTAGGGCTGTCTCATACAGGACTGGTGTATTGGTATTAGCGGGGGCATTTTTACGACATGTCGGCGGGACTTCTGGTAGATCAGAAAAGTCTAATTTTATGAAATTCAATTCCTTGAACTGTTCCCTGCCCCAGCGGGATTTGAACCCGGGTCCGTTAGGACTACAGGCCAACTTTCTACAGGTGCCTTTTCCTTATTATTATTATTATCATTATCATCCTCATCATTATTATTATTATTATTATTATTATTATTATTATTATTATTATCATCATCATCATCATCATCATCATTTCATTTTAATATTTTCCATGTGACATTAACCTTTAAGTTGTTATTGTTTCTGCTTTCATATCGACATAGATTGCATAATAAAATTCAAGACTAATGTGTAGAGTAAATCGCTAAGGAATTGGTGTTAGGAAATCCCCAGAGTCCCTGACCCCTCACCATTCCTCCTTTATGTCACTCCCTCACCACTAATCCTTCCATTCTTTTTCTTTAACTTGGCCCAGATTTTCGTCCTTTTGCAGCTTATTTCACGTACCTACGTTGCGAAAAAAGACATTGCTGCTGCTCTACATCCTTTCCACAGCACTTCTTCGTGATTAGCATCATACTTTACTCTTTAATCTATTGCCCGCAACTCAGAATTCAAAATGGAAGGATGGCAATTTTAGGCCAAACTAAAGAAAAAAGGGATTAGTTACCCATACCACGTCTCCCTTCTTGCCCTCTCCTCTTCCCACTCATCTCTCTCTCTCTCTCTCTCTCTCTCTCTCTCTCTCTCTTTCTCTCCGTGGTCGGCAATTTATCGGCTGTTTCGCTCGAGACGAAGGATTTTCTCGTCATTTGTCTGTATTGCTGAGAGAGAGAGAGAGAGAGAGAGAGAGAGAGAGAGATTGGAGCCATAACTGGAGTTTCGTGAAGAGGGGTCGTTATTGAGGAGGGTGGAAACGGGGCCAACCCCAACCCCTGTATGATGTGACGTTTAGACAGACAGACAAACAAAGATATATAGATAGACAGACAGATAGACAGGACGATAGATATATTTGTAAGGTAAGATAGAAATAAGCCACTTTTGGAAATGCTGGAATATTGATACATAGAAGTGAGATTTGCGACAGATAAGATAGTGTCATAAAATTATTCAAGCGAGCAAGCGAAGCGAGGGAGGAAGAACATTATACTCGAAATTTGCTCCCCAGGCCATCGGATGTGTAGGGAGTGTAAATTTGGGCAGCTTCTAATCTAAACAATAAGATAAATTGTTGTATTAGCTGGTGTCGCGTACTATACTCTTTTTATTCTAACCTGGACTAAAATTCCCATCTTTCCATCTGGACTGCTGAGCTGTTAGCATGGTTTGACACTAGATTATTTTGTCAGTCACAAAGAAGTGTTAGGGATAATATGTAGAGAGGGAGCAGCGTCACTTTCTGCCACTGAGCTACGTGAAATAAACTGCAAAACGACGAAAATCTGGGCCAAGTTAGAATAAAACCATTATCATTATCACAGTCATCACCATAATCATTATCATTATCATTATCATCATTATCATCATCATCATCATTAGCATGACCAGGTAGCATTAGAATAACTAAAAATAAACAAATATCCAGTTTGTAACTATAGACTTTCCACTTTAATTTGGCTCAGATTCTGTATTTTTGTAGTTTATTTCACGTGCTGTAGTTTAGAGGGAAAAAACACTGCTACAGCTCTACATCCTTTCAACAGCACTTCTTCGTGACAAACGCTGTATTCTAGTGGTTATCTGTTGTTGCAACTAATAATTCAAGCTGGAGATTGGTAATTTTAGGCCAAGTTGGAGTAAAAGGAGCATAGTAAGTTATCCTTCTCCCCATGACTTAATTAGCCCTTTCCTACTGAAATAATCACCGCCAACATCATCATAATCGTATTCCTTATTATTGGCATAGTCATTTTCGTTATCACAGGCGTCTTAATAAGCATTACCATCATCAGCGTCTTCATTATTATTCCCATTGTCATCATCATAATCATTATCACCATTATTGTCATCACCATCATCATCCCCGTCAGCGTCTTCATTATCAGTGTCATCATCACCATCAACAATATCATTCTCATTATTATCAACGTCTTCATCATCATCATCATCATCATCATCATCTTCCTCATCATTATCGTCATCATGGAGTTGACGAAATCCACGAAAAGCCAAAGGAAAGCACAAACCTGGAAAACCGTCATATGGTTCAGTAAAATAATACACGAAAATTAACACTGGGTAGTCTAAATACAACGCTTCTCGTCCACTACGTTGGGTGATTTGTCGTGTGCTGTGGGAACGGCTCAGGCAGCGTTATCAAGTGTCTAGCTTGCATTATCTATACATTTCTTACACCCACAGTCACACCCACACCCACACCAGCAGACTGAGCCGTTCTCATAACATATAAAATACCTCTCTTTGATTTTCAAGTGCAGCGCTATTTACGGACTGCCCTGTATTATACTAGGCTCCTACAACAATGATTTGCGTTTACATCTTTGTAGTGGTGTTGGAGGGGGACGCCTTCACGCGGTGGCACCAAAGCTCCTGGTCATACAAAGGACGCCCGAATCCCTCCCTATCCCCTGAAAGCAGGATGGTTTACTGCACGAGAAGGGCAATTTCAGCCTGCAGTCCACCGTGTTCACGTGCTGATGAACCTGGAACCACAACAACAACAACAATTATATCCTTTGGATACACTGGCATCTTTTATTCTCTTTTCTCTAGTGCCAAAAGATTGTTTAATATAACTTGGGATTAACCTATAGTAACAAAAGGGTTAAAGAGGGCTGTATCTCACTCCCAGGTTCAAATAGTATTCCATAAACCAAACATCATGGTCTGCAGGTATTAATGAAGAAGACGTCATCATCGTTATGCGTCATTTTGGGCTGAGCGATGAACCATAACTGAAAAAGAACAAAAATGATATATGTGGATATTTGTTACACGACTCTCAGTAAAGCAGACAGTCAGTTTTAGCTGTCATAGTCTTCGCTGAGAAAATAGTGTGTGTGTGTGTGTGTGTGTGTGTGTGTGTGTGTGACAATGCCTATATGTGCCTACGTTCTTGCATGTGTGCGTGGTGGCAAACAGTGCATCAAACGTGAAGCTGGAAAATGTACAGTACATACTGTATATTTAATAAGCTGCGACACAGAATGAAGCGATGTTCATTGTTATGGGATTATGCTGGATATTTGTAATTCAAAACTAGTACTAAACCCATTACCACAAGAACACATTTCATTCTCAGTAGCACCAGATGATACTGTTCAGCCTGTGTGATGTCCTCCAGCTGAAGGGATACCATGCAGTGTGGAAATTACCCCACCAGTAACATTACTTACATTTATTCTGGCGCGCGCACACACACACACACACACACACACACACACACACACACACACACACATATATATATATATATATATATATATATATATATATATATATATATATATATATATATATATATATATTCAGGTTAGATACAGGTTCTTGTGCATAAAGATTTTGAAATAATCCCAATTAACTAATATCCATTTGCACTGCGTGTATGATCAATACTAACATAACTAGTATTCGTTGTTTTCACCTCAACTATAGAACAAAAATAATGCAATAAACACCGTAACTAAGAATTGGCCAAAAACAACACTATATTGCTCCCACCAACACTACCATAGCCATTTTCAGACGCACACACAATCGTATATATGCTGTGTTCCAACAATTTTTAAATCTTTGAGCCTAAAATCAGCTGCTGCCTTAGTTATAACTCACCACATTGAAGGAGGCTGAGCCCTACCTTCTCCTGGCATCGCTATCACGTCCTTTCAAACACCATCCTGACACTTTATCCCTTATTTAGGAAACGGGGTAAACTGCGGCAATATTCAGCACACGGAGAAATAATCTGGAACCTGTGCTCTATTTCTGGTCTTTCTCCCTGTACTAGCTATTATCCCTTGACCACCACGCACCCCAAGGAAAGCAGATGTGAAGAGGCAATTACTGATGAGAAGCCAGGTTGCTTTCATGCCAGAGCGGCTGCATGAAGGTCACTGAAAGGGAGGAGGGCTGGATGCAGTTCTTGGCCTTATATTTTCAGTAAGGAATTCTGATATAAGTTTCTGGAGATTCTGAGAGCAATATTATCCAAAAGATGGGTTCCAAATCTATGTCACTGGTTAAAGTTGTATTCGATCTCTCTGTCTGTCTGTCTGTCTGTCTCTCTCTCTCTCTCTCTCTCTCTCTCTCTCTCTCTCTCTCTCTCTCTCTCTCTCTTGCTCGTAAATGTCCTTTTGCGCCAAGGAACACAATGTCTACAACACATTTTCATTTCTCAATCACCTTACTGATATCCATCATCTAAATTTCAGACCCTAAGATGAAGGAAATCATTGAACCACAAAATTCAATAAAATATCTGAGCACCCCGTTATGGTAGAGGAAGGAGGAAGAAATATACAATGTTACTTTATTTTGGACAAATATCACGTCTGAACAATTATCCCGTTCTTAATTCTGGACACCTAAGCACAGAAACGGATAACTCTTCATTTGTCTTATGCTCCTGTGTATACAAAGATTAGCACGGAATCATATTAACTAGAGATTCACTACATCAGCCCAGGATTCTCTCACTCCCCTTGAATTCAGTCGCCTGTCATTAGCCAGAAAGAAAGTCCTTGTGATATGGGTAATACAATAAATCTTTTTTTCTAACTTGGCCTAAAATTGCCAACTCTCAATCTTGAATGCTGAGCTGTTGCAATAAATTAGCACTAGATTATGATGCTAGTTACAAAATAAGGACTTTGGAAAGGTTGTATAGCCAACTAGAATACGGTGCTAGTCGTGAAGAAGAAAAGTGGAAATTCTGCATAGCTATAGTATTATTTTTTCTCTAAGCTACGTGAAATAATCTGCAACGGGTCAGAAATCAGGACCAAGTTAAGGCAAAAGATACTAAGCTTTTAATATAACTTGGACTAGATTTTCGTCTTTTTGCAGCTTATTTCACAGAGTTCAGTGGTAGAAAGAGACAATATCGTGCCTCTATATCCTTTCCATTGCACTTCCTCGTAAACAGCTCCATATCTTGCGGGAATCTCTCATTGCAACTCGGTTTTCAAAATGGAGAAATGGCAGTTTTAGTTAAATTAAAAAGGGTTTAGTATAAGAAATATGCATCATTCCCCTCCTCCTGCCTGCCCACACCCTTACCCCCAAGACCACCCATCCTTCCTGTCTGCTTCCTTTCTCCCTTCTATCCTTCCTTCCTTCCTTCCTTCCTTCCTTCCGTCCTTCCCTCTGTTTACCAATAAGTGTTGTCAAGTCCATGCGTCCTATCCTGTTTTTTTCAGCTGACTTGTCCCTGATTTTCGTCCTTTTGCACCTTATTTCTCCTGGTTCAATGGCAGAAAAGGACAATGCAACAGTTCTTCATCCTTGCCATAGTATTGTTTTGTGACTAGCATGATATTCTAGTGCAAATCTATTGCTACAACTTAGCACTGAATGGAGATGTGGCAGTTTTAGGTCAAGTTAAAGTAAAACTAGTATAGTCATGGAAGCTGGCAATCCTAAGTGGGTCAGGTGAGAGTGACGCCAAGTGTACAGTGGCGGTCAGTAACTCTTTAATAAGTGTGGATATTCGCACCATTGAAGTGAAAATACAACCCATATCAATTGCCTGAATATCATTACCAACTGTTCATCAGGCCTCGTCAAATTTCGGGACAATGCAAAAGAACTATTACACTCTAACTTGGCCCAGATTTTGGTCCATCTGTAGCTTATGTCACGTAGCTCAGTCGCAGAAAAAGACAATGCTACGGCTCTACATCCTTTCCAGAGCACTTCTTCGTGATTAGCAGCATATCCTAGTACTAATCTCTTGTTACTACTCACTATATAAGGTGGAGAGATGGCAATTACAAGCAAAGTTAAAGTAAATATAGCATCAATTAACATTAGTCTGTTATGCAGGATCACATTAGTTATTGACAGATTTCAAACCATGTGGAAAAGAATTACTTAAAAAATGAACAGTTAATTATGAAGAAATGAAGATGACTGAGGTGTGGTGATAACATGAGAAAAGAAATGTGCAGAAAGAGATTAGTGTGACGTTAAAATGGAAGGAAACGAATAATCTTCAATAAAAACGATGCCCAAGAGAATTAAAGGAGATTAAAGGAAGAGAGAGAGAGAGAGAGAGAGAGAGAGTAATAAAAATAACGTCGAAGATAAGGGACTAGAGAGAAGAGAAAGGAGGACGATAAGAGGACAGGAAGGAAAAGACCGGGTTAAGTTGGGCAGCCAAGAGGAATAAACGGAGAGAGAGAGAGAGAGAGAGAGAGAGAGAGAGAGAGAGAGAGAGAGAGAAATAGTATTCCAGAATGTCTTACGACTCTACAGAGACCATAAATGAAGTTGTGGTAAAGATGAAGGTTCTCTCCACCCACCCCTCTCACCTGCAGAATGGGCGAGGAAAAGGATATACACCTAACCCGCAGGAAAAAGAAAAAGAAAAAAAAGATCTATGAAATTTTACAAGAAAGGAGGGAACATTCAATCTACTATTAAGTTAGGCCTTAAAAAAAAAATGTCTAATCTAGCTTCAAAGTGCCCTGTCTGATTCCCGGTACTGCAGACCTTATCTCTGAAGAAACTATTTAATGTATCATGTTGGTAATGCTTCAGGTCAGGCTTACACCCATGATTCCTCGTTGATCTGCTGTTTAAGCTACATTACGTGCTGGGTGTCACCATTTTCATATCCATGAAGGATTCCGAAAATCTCAGTCAGCTGTCCGAGCAAACACTTTGCATCTAACGACAAGGAGACCAGTTCCTTTAGCATTCACTGGAATCTCCTTTTGCCTAACGGATGGGATCAATTTAGTATCCCGTGCCTTGACTCGCTCAAGTCTTGCAAAATCCTTCTTCATAGTCAGCAACCAGAACTGCGTTGCATATTTTAGATGCAACCGTACTAAAGAATTCTATAGATAGGACTACTTCTGTGTTTTTGTACTTAAACGCCTCGTTATAACCTAGTAGGCTCTGTGCTTTCTTCTCTATATTTAGTGCACTGTTTGGAGGATATGGCGACATTGCCAAATAGTACATCTAAATTTGTCTCCAGGTCAGGACAGCTGATCTCACTTCTTAACAAAGGGTACTTGTTTCTTGGATATGCCTGACCGACGTGCACCATAGTGCACTTGTCAAGATTATACAACATTTGCCGTTGTTCACACCACTCCCCTGTTATAACCAAGTCCTTACTTTTTTTTTTTTTTATGCTTCCGACTCTGGGCAAAGGCTTCAGGGCCAAAACTGAGGCCCAGTAGTCCTCCTACACACCTCTACATGTCACCACTTCGGAGCTAACACTCACCCTCCATAATGAATACATGCTAGGGCTGTTTCATACAGTTTTGGTGTACAGGTATTAGCCGGGGTATTTTTATGACATGGCGGGTCTTATGGTAGATCAGTAGAGTCTGCTTTTACAAAATTCATATCCTTTAATTATACACTGCCCCAGCCGGGATTCGAGCCTGGGTCCATTAGGACTGCAGGCCGCCTCTCTACCGATTCGGCCACTGCCTTTGTCTGAATAATGGGACATTTCCTTCTAGCTTTGTGCCATCTGCAAAAATCACAGTCTACCTGACGATGCCCACATGTATATCACGGATGTAATGATACGTAATACTGGCTATTGAACTGAGCCCTGGGGAACTCCACTTGTAAAATATGTCCAATCACAGGTTTCCCCGTTGACAACCACTTTAGTGCCAGTCAGGGAGTCAATTTTCAATCCACACAGCTGGTTCTCCCCGAATCCTCAGTGCACAGATTTTTTACATCAAAACTGGATGTGGTAAATTATTGCTCTTCTTCTGGAAGTCCTTATAACGAGCATAAATTGTCTAGCACTTGTCATAGGCAGGAAGCATGCAGTGGAAAATTTTAATTAAACTGGTCAGACATAAACCACCTAAATTCTTGTCGTTAGTCATACGACAACTGGTTTGATTTCTAGATGATATATAATTCTTCCTGCAACGATACCCTTCAGTACTTCCTACCACGGAAGAAATGCTAAATGGATGGCAATTATCCGAAGAATGCCGACCTCCTTTTTTTAAGAGTTAATATTAACCCGCCCCATCCCGTCAACGTATGGGTACGTTGCAACGATTTGCATTTGCCAGTCCCGGGGACATACCAGTACGTCGTGCAATTGCAAGGTCCCTAATTTGCACAATTTTCAATTTTCGAGTGTGATTTTTCGTATGTATACATGGGACACCTTCCTCTATTCCTCTACAAGATGCCAAGCAGGGACAATGCCTTACACCGCATAACCTCCCCCCTCCCCCCCTCACGCCATTGTCTTGGCAAAGGCCCTGTTACCAGTGACCTGGCTAGTAAAGATATTCAGGGCCAGAGTGATTCCCCAATCGATGACAATGTGGAGGACAATGTTTACATAGCATTAGAAGAAGAAACAGCCAGAAATAATGATCAGGTAATGTGGGAAAAAAAGGTCAGGTATGGTGATTAGTTAGTGAGTGAAACAATGCTTATAATGCCTTTATTACTGCTTGAAAACCAATACACTCTCATACTACATATACATTCGTACCAAGTAAATAAATAAATACCGTTTATGAGTGGATAAAATAGTTACCCTCCCATAGAACTCGTTCTCTTTGGTGCCAGCATGTTAGAAAACCCAGTCAGGTAAGGAGGAACTCCTACCTGGATTGGGTATTTTAAACCTCAGGTGAGCGATTTCTCTATGAATTTTTGATGTTTCTCACCAAAAGCGAAGGTTTTAGCCAAAAAAAAATTTTTCGAAAATACCTCGGGACTGGGGGATGTTGGAGGTGCGGAAACCTCGGGACGTGATGGGTTAACTTGGTACCAGTGGATGGAGTAGTTGGTGAGTGGGAAGTGCCTGCTGAGATAGAGAAGAATGGGAGTGCGTTAGTGGACATTTGTGCCGGGAGGAGGTTGTTGATAGCCAATACCCTCTTCAGGCTCAAAATGATCCACAGGTATCAATGGCGAGTGATGAGAAGGGTGGATGGTGAAATGAATGAAAGGAAGGCAATGACTATGTGTGTGTGGATGAAAGGATGCAAAAATGTGTAATGAATAAAAGAGCATATAGAGGTTGGAGAGTGGACTTCCTGACCACCACTTGGCGGTAGTCAGAATCAAGGTCCAAGTAAAATGGAGAAATAGAAGAAGGGAAGGATGGGAGGAAGCAGTAGATGCAAGGAGAGTGGAAAGGTTACAAGAGGATGAGAAAAAGGCAGAATAAAGGAGAGAAGTGGAGGAACGATTGGGCAAATATGAATTCGAGCAGATGGGGGACATGGAAGGTGTGTGCAAGATATTCACAGAAGAAATATGTGCAGCATGTGAGGTGGTGTGTGGGGTGAAGAGACGACGAAGGGGGTGCAAGGAACAGCATGGTGGAAGGAAGAGGTGAGACAGGCTATGGCACAAAAGA
Source organism: Coenobita brevimanus (assembly GCF_032717465.1). NCBI lineage: Eukaryota > Metazoa > Arthropoda > Malacostraca > Decapoda > Coenobitidae > Coenobita > Coenobita brevimanus. The sequence goes on from NC_137042.1 coordinate 6,035,548, forward strand.
AGAAAGCATACAATGAATGGATGAGAAATAGGGGCGTGGAAAAAGTTGAGAGACGGAAGAGAGAGTTATATGTAGAAAGGAAGAGAGAGGTAAAAAGATTCGTAAGAGAAAGTAAGAAGAGAGTGGATGAGGAATTTGGAAGGAATTTGAGTGTCAAGTGGAGGGAATATAAGAAAATGTTCTGGAAAGAGGTAAAGAGAGTCAGACAGGGGGCAATGAAGTTAGTAGGGGAGTGAAGATAAACATGGTAGATTACTAGTTGAGAATGGCGAAAAAGTGAGCAGATGGAGAGAACACTTTAATGAATTGTTGAACATAGAGAATGAAAGTAATGCAAGTATAAGTGGCTGGGGAATGGCTAGGAGAAGGAGGGAGGTGAGAAGACAGGAAGAAATCAGTAGGATGGAAGTTGTGGAAACAATGAAGAAAGTCAAAATGGGGAAAGCCCCAGGAAATGATGGAGTGTGTGGTGAAATACTGAAGCATGGGGGAGAGACAGTAGTAGAATGGATGTGGAAGATGTGCAGATTAGCCTGGGAGGAAGGTAGAGTCCCGGAGGATTGGAAGCCAGCTATAATCATTCCCTTGTACAAAGGGAAAGGGGAAAAAGAAGTGTGTGGTAATCATAGGGGCATTTGCCTTCTTAGTGTAATAAGAAAAGTATATGGTAGGATACTTATTGACAGAATTAGGGAAATAACTGAGGAATTAGTTGGAGAAGAACAGGGAAGTTTTAGGAAGGGAAGAGGTTGTGTAGATCAGATATTCATTCTTAGATCTTTAGTCGAAAAGTTTCTAGAGAAGGGAAAGAAGTTGTATGCGACCTTCGTGGATTTGGAGAAAGCATATGATAGGGTGGATAGACAAGGATTGTGGAAAGTATTAAGAATATATGGAGTAGATTGGAAGTTGTTGAATGCTGTGAAGAGTATGTATCAGGATGCTAAGGCTGCAGTGCATGTGGATAGTGAACTGAGTGAGTTTTTCTATTTGAAGGTTGCGTTAAAACAGGAAAGTGTCATGTCTCCATGGTTATTCACTCTATATATGGTTGGGGTTATAAAAGAGATACAAGGTAGGGCAGTGGATGTTGGAGTGGCCGTAATGAGAAAGGGCACTGTTTAGAAACTCCCTGTACTGTTGTTTGCAGATGATACTGTGTTGTTAAGTGAACACGAAGGGGAGCTGCAAGGCTTGGTGGATGAGTTTGAGAGAGTGTGTCAGAAACAGAATCTAAAGGTGAATATAGGGAACAGTAAAGTTTTGGTCTTCGAGAGAGGTGAAGTCAGTGAATGCACAGTGAGGTTGAATGATGAGGAAATGGAAAATGTGAGTACATTTAAGTACTTGGGTAGTGTGATGAGTAAGGATGGAAGTTTGAAGGATGAATTGCTTGAAAGGGTACAACAAGGAAGAAAGGTTGCTGGTTCCTTGAAGACATTGATAATAAACAGGGAAGTGATCATGGGAGTGAAAAAGTTATTACATGACAGTATTGTAATGTCAACTCTAATGTATGGAAGCGAAGCTTGGACGTTGTTGGAGGGCCACATGTCAAGAGTGAGAGCAGTGGAAATGAGTTATTTGAGAGGAGCCTGTGGAGTCACATGGAGAGACAGATTGACAAATGAGGATGCGAAGGAGCGTTGTGGTGTCGATGTGGATGTGATAGGAAGCGTTAGGTGAAACACATGGAGGTTGTTTGGCCATGTGGAGAATATGGAGAGTGAGAGACTGATGAGGAGAGTGTATGTGAGTGAGGTGGACGGGGAGAGAGGGAGGAGAAGGCCAAGGATGAGATGGAGGGATGGAGTGGAGAGGTATATGTGAGAAGGGGGTGTGAATTGGGAGCAGGGCAGTGAAATGGCGGGGGACAGGATGACGTGGAGGCGATTTGTTTGTGGCCATCCCGTATAAAGGATTAAGGTGTCTGACAATAGGTAAATAGATAGACCAGTCTCATGGAGCTTCTCCAGTAGCCAGCGATTTTTTAAAGACAGGAATTATGTGGGGTGCCACCGGGCCACAGTACGTCTTGCAGGGCTCTTGGAAGAAATTCGTTGGATCCGGGGGATTTCTGAGCATTTCATTGTTGAGCCTTTCAGACACTACTGCTTCGGTACACCAAACACTGTCTGAAGTCACATCCTCACGAATAATACCTGGCTCAGGGCTGTCATCTCCCTCCTCTCTAGTGAACACGGATGTCTGATATCTCGTGATCGGAGATTCTCAAAACCCTGCTTGCATCAACCAATGGCCAAGTTTGCTCGTAATTGTTTTTGTGTTTTTTACACAAACAAAGAAACCCTTGGGATCCCGCTTACATTTTTTGGTAAACATACACTTTAAGCCCCAGAAGTGCATAACCAAAGTAGTTCGTCTTCGTGATAGTCTTTTATACTTTTCTGATTATTATTATTATTTTTTTTTTGGGGGGGGAGGGTAGATGAACGTTTCAGGTTAAATTTCTTTCTCTATTGTTTAGAGCCATGTTCCTTCTACTGTATCAACTAATGGCGGACACTTCCAACATACCGGCCGGCCGCCTTTTATTACATCTTCCTAACCTTACATTTTAGTCTAACCAAACCTAACCTAGCAGTTTAACCCAACCTTTCCTAACTTAACCAAGATTCGAGTAAATTTTAGTAAGTCCGCCATTACAAACATCAATGAGGGATGAAGAACATGATGATAACAACAAAGGGGGAAAAAAGTCAACAGGGAATAATTGTTTACGTCCATGAAAATAGTCAGAAAATACAAGAAACAAACTGGAGTAATAGCAAGTGAATTAGTAAGGTCCTTCTGCTGCCTAAGATAAAACATACATATATCCATTTTTTACAGATGAACACTGAAAGGAAAAACATATTAAACTTCCGTACACTAGACTACAGGTGTGCTATCAGGAGTTCCTCAGTGTTTAGCCCCGCGTACAAGTGACTTCAAACTACTCAGATGGATGTAATCATTTTAAACTGCTAGACTACAGTGTCTTAGAACTTGCAGGACGAGAGAGAGAGAGAGAGAGAGAGAGAGAGAGAGAGAGTGGTTATTCATGGTGTAGTGGGCAGTGCGTAGTGTGTAGAGAGGGAATGTGTGAGGAGTGACTGAGAATGTGATAAATAGAATGAGTGTATATAAGTGGAGACCACCTCAGACACTCACAGATACTTGTGCACTCTCTCTCTCTCTCTCTCTCTCTCACACACACACACACACACACACACACACACACACACACACACACACACACACACACACACACACACACACACACACACACACACACACACACACACACACACACACACACACACACTCATTTCCAGTTCGATAAGGTTCTGCTGAATAGAAATCGTATGAATGTAAGAAGTGTAAGGTAGCGGTATCGGATTTAGAATCTATGCACCCAAGGCTAATAAAATATTTTGTAGTGAGAAGAACCTTTAGTCGTTCAATAGAGAGCTTTTTATAAACGTTATTCTTCACCGCCAGCAGCCAAATCTCTCCTGTGCCAAACATGTGACCGACAAGAGGAAACGAGGCTCAGGGGTCCGTCCAACATTAAGACTCTGATATTTATGCCTTTCTAACTCTGTGCTTTGTTTCATCTTGTCGGTCACTTGTTTCGCGCAAGTGTGGCCGCACCCCACAGTTTAAGAGAGATTTTTGGAACTGTGAAGCTCAGATCTTTCCTTCAAAGACCATCAGCAAGAGAAGCATTTCCTTCCTTAAATAATATTGTGTAAAGGTAGGGAGAGAATTAAACACCGACGCCTCTTATTCAGGTGACGTTATTTCCATTCTGTGGATGATCCATTGTGACAAGTGGACATGTTGGGTGGGAGAGAACCACAGGTTAGAGCTTAAATTCTTTATTTTCTGTAATGGTTATAATTAAAGATGGGTTCTGTGTAGCCCCCCTGAAAAAAAGAAAATAGAGACTTGAAGCTCTGGCCTGTGTCTCTCTCCCACCCAACGTTTCCATCTCCTTCCCAGTCTTGTTTCCCCTCAGTAATATGCAAGTCGCAAGATTTTCAAACGGGGGGGGGAAATAAATCCTTCAGTAGCACCATCAATTAAGAAGAATCAAAACTAAAAAAAAAGTCACTTTGGGGTAGGAAGAATTAAATGTCGTGGGACTGAATGGGTTAAGAAAATTGGCTGGACATTGCCCTGATAAAACGTAAGATTTTTGGAGATCCCAGGTTGTGGAGTACTGGCGAGTGGGGTAATTAAAATCAGTACCCTCTCCTTGAACACTAATTAATACTTTGACCTCCATTAAAGATTTAAGATGCACTTTGATATTCCCAGGAATAATACCGAGAAATGAGGAATGCTATGTTCAATCGCGAAAGTTAATATCGATCCACTCTTTCATCTAACCATTATGGAACTCTTACACGATATTCAGAAAATTTCGATGGGTTCCGATGATTGCATTCCTGAGTTCCAAAAGCCATTGCTCACTCTCTCATTCCTCATCGCATGGAAGTGAGTCGATTATAGTGTCCGTAATTGTACCTACACAATTATCGTGCCCAATCATTGGCATAGAGTTGATGGCCTGTTACCTGAGGCTCAGCAGCCATCCTACATGTTACACTTCTTCAAATGTCCCCACTTTGACGCTAATACCCACCGATCATATTAAATACAAGCTAGGACTGTCTCATTTAGGACTGTTCTGATGATGGTACGTGGTATGTGTGTGTGTGTGTGTGTGTGTGTGTGTGTGTGTGTGTGTGTGTCAATGACATGTCGGTGATTTACGCAAAGGGTCATTAAAATCATTGATATTTAAATTTATATGATTAGTCTGTTCCCTGCTCCAACCAGAGATCGAACTACCGTCCATTCGAACAACAGACAACTTCTCTATTAATCTTGTGGGTGTGAGTATTTCTAATTATCCCCTATACCATGATCACGTCCTCATTAGTTTACTCTTGCTACCTGTTGACCATTTACTTCAGCTCAGGAGAGATTGAATTAAAACAAAGGTAGGTATTTTTTTTTCCTGATCTAGAGCTGCATTACTTCACACAGGATACGGTTAATATAATGTCTTTTTCTATTTCTCACTTTTTTCCATAGTCATCTAACTACATCTTTCCTTACTAAGCCTCCTTCCTCCATATGACTCATTTACAAAGGCCTATTTCAACATCTTATATGCATCCAGTTTGTCCACATCGTTATAACCTAAACACACTCTCTTCAAGCTTACAGTCTCTCTCTCTCTCTCTCTCTCTCTCTCTCTCTCTCTCTCTCTCTCTCTCTCTCTCTCTCTCTCTCTCTCTCTCTCTCTCTCTCTCTCTCTCTCTCTCTCTCTCTCTCTCTCTCTCCCCGCATCTCTAACGAACCATCTTATATTTTTTCCAGACTATTCTATGCATTCCACACACATTGTTAAATAATCCCGATCCACTGCTCTTGTTTTTGACTTTCGTTCTCAAGTCATAAGTTTACTCTCAGACATTGATATACGCCGTGGCACATATTCAAGTGGTCCTCTTGGCTTATCCACACACATAGCTCTAATATCAATCTCTTCATAGTGCCATCCACTTCTCTTATAACTCTCAATCTACTTACTCTTGACATTTACCTCTCCTCTCTTCCAGCACCGACATACTAAAATTAATCTCTCTCTCTCTCTCTCTCTCTCTCTCTCTCTCTCTCTCTCTCTCTCTCTCTCTCTCTCTCTCTCTCTCTCTCTCTCTCTCAAATAACCTCATGTGCTAACAGGAATTCTATTATCTTTACTTCCTATATACTCATTCTAGCTACTCCTTTGTGCTCTCTCTCTCCTTCTATCTATCTGTCTGTCTATCTATATCTATCTATCTCTCTCTCCATCTGTCCGTCTGTCTCTCTCCAGCACTAGACTCTAATGGTCAGAGTCCCTCCCAGCATGACATATTTCACTCTACTGGCAAACGTAAATTCATTCTCCTTTCATGCTTATTTAGCTCTCTATATTGCACTTAATTTCCTTTGTATAAGCCTCATGCACATCTGACGCCTTCCCATTCTTCAGAGAGAGAGAGAGAGGCTCTCATCAGAAGGTGAAGTGTCGGGGAGGCTATTCAACAGAAGGGAAGGACGGGGAGGGGGAGGAAGGAGAAGGAAAAGAAGGGAGATCTTGAGAGGATGAAAAGAAGCACTGGTAAGAGAGAGAGAGAGAGAGAGAGAGAGAGAGGAGGTTCTCATCAGAAGGTGAAGTGTCGCGCAGGCTATTCAATAGAAGGGAGGGACAGGGAGGGGGAGGAAGAAGAAAAAGAAGGGAGATATTGAGAGGATGAAAAAAAGCACTGGTGAGAGAGAGAGAGAGAGAGAGAGAGAGAGAGAGAGAGAGAGAGAAAGAAAGAGAAAGAGAGGAGAAAGAAAGAGAAAGAGAGAAAGAGAGGAGAAGGAAAGAGAAAGAGATGAACACGGAAAGAAACGAAATTCGAGAACCAGAGAATAAGGTAAAAGCACACACACACACACACACACACACACACACACACACACACACACACACACACACACACACACACACACACGGAGTTAAAATGTAAGGGTATGCAGGGGGAGGTGGTGTGCCGAGGGAAGAGGGGATGTGACCGATAAGACACGCCTGGACATACCTTGTTGAAGAGAGGATAAAGGCAGCCTCAGTTCACACCTTCACTATTAGAGGCCTGTCCTAAGCTCAGTAAAATATTCTGTATACAGCAATAGTAGAGCTGGGCAAAACGTCCTGGGACTGAAAGGGTTAAGACTGGTTTAGTGGCTGGTATTATTTGGTGAAGAGGAGTCGATGGACTATTGGTTAACATGTACTTTTTATCTGGAATGGCTCCAGTTCTCTGCCGGTTAGACTCTTAGACACAATTAGTTTCCCTGTTATTCCTGCTTACCCGATGGTACAATAGGGGACCTGGAAATAACATTCACTGTTGTGTGTCTTATTCTAAGGGAAAACAAAAGTTTTCTGACTTACTGACTCTTGTGTACTCCTTAGCCATTCATACTAAGCCTCCTTCTCCTCCTCCTCCCACTCCCCCACCGCATCCTTCTTCTACTTCTTCTTCTTCGCTTTCAAGGAGAAACAATAAATAACGATCTTTACGTAACGAGTGGTTATATATATATATATATATATATATATATATATATATATATAGATATAGATATAGATATAGATATAGATATATATATATATATATGTATATATATAGATAGATATCTATATAATATATATATATAGATAGATAGATAGATAGATAGATGGATATAGATATATATATATATATATATATATATATATATATATATATATATATATATATATATATAATGTCTGCACTCAATTGTAAAAAAAAAATTAAGGAGAAGAAGGCAAAGAATCAATGCCTCAGGACGATATGGGGGTCACTGAAGCAGAAGTTAAATTTTTGCTGCACCTAAAGCGGCAGCCAAATGCAGTGTGTGTCCCTCACTGCGTCACTCACCCATTCACTCACTGGGTCACTGTGCTGTTGTGAATGATGTCCAGGCCTTATGAGGGACGCTGGAGTGTGAGGGTATACAAAAATACATCCGTGCATACATGCATACGTAGGCTAAAGACACCGAAATACATAATAGAAGATTTCCAGAATTGGTTCACTTTAACCCATTGGCTCCCAGAGTTTCGGGACAAGGGATTGAACTGGGAGGGTACTAAGCGTACCGCCCTAGCCTATCGGCTCATAGTCGCGAAGCTCATAGGTCCCTACCCGGGGGTTCCCTACTTTATTAACTTTTGAAAATTCCCAGTGCCGTTCTATATTGAGGACACTGGGCTCAAATGGGTTAACTTGGACCAAATTTTCGTCCATTTCCAGCTAATTTTCCATAACTCAGTAGGAGGATAAAAGAATACTTTGGTTCTGCATACTTTCCCCAGCACTTCTTCCTGACTAGCACCATGTTCCACTGTTAATTTCCTGCTATAGCTCGGTATTCAAGACTGAGGGATGGCCATTTTAGGCCAAGTTAAAGTGAATAAAGTATAGACGGTAGCGTGCGTATGTTTTGCCGGAATAACCAGAAATTACAATGCTGGGTGGAACCATATAACCAAACCATACGTGCTCCCTAAGTGTCAACAAGTGGGTTGGTGGAGGGTTAGTGCCCTTCCCCGTAAAACAAATAACTCAAAGTCAAATGGCCACCCTTTACGGGATCATGGCGTCTGGCAATAGATAGACAGATAGATAGATGACACAGAAGGACAGGGCAGAGAAGGATGAAATATAGTTACAGTACTTCTTTTCCCTTAAAGTACAACAGGTGTGGTGCGGCGATTAAAAGTGCCCGTTGCCTTTTTCTTTAATCCAAACATACTACGACACGAGACCATCAGATATAATTATGTTCCTGGTCTCTATTTCAGGCTGGGGTTTTAGATCTAGAACGAATAACTCATGGCCAGCCTTGGAATCGAACCTAGGATTTTTGGCTGCGGGCTGAGTGTGTTTCCAGTTACACCATTGCCAGCCCCCGAAAATGATGTAATGATGTACTGTAGATGTATTAGATTAATGTACTGAAGATGTTATGATGTATTGAAAATGTATTGATGTAGTGAAGATGTACTGATGTATTGAAGATGTACTGATGTATTAAAGATATTCCCTTGATGATAGAAGGCTTAATACAGATCTCAGCTTCTCGAGTGTTGACCAAAGGTGTAAATAAAACTGATTACCTCTCCTTCAGTACTAATTAATCCAGTCAACGCTGCTCCAGAATTAGACCTTCAAGATGACCTTTGATAAGGCCACCACACTAGAAGATGACCCGACATGAGCTGCATCGTCCTCCCATTATCAAGGGGCAACATCCAGGATTTTCTTCTCTCTCTCTCTCTCTCTCTCTCTCTCTCTTCCTTTCTTCTTTCTTTCTTTTTGTCTGGAAACTTTCCTCTTCCTCAATGAGCATTACATGCAAGTAATATTATATACTTTTTAACGAATTATTCTACTTACTGTCAAATGCTTTCGGTCTCTTTACAGATTCATAATAGCATTTTTTCATATTTGTGTTCCTTCTCATTTTTACTTCCTCCCATCCTTCGCCTCCCTTTCAATATTGTGGGCCAAGAATGTTTACTTACTGGAACCCCCGACCCTGTATTCCTGGATAAGCCCTTGTCTTTAGCCTGTCAGTCAGTACATTATCGACTTCACTGCCCGTCCTTATTTCTTTACTAAGCCTACCAACAAACTCACAGAAACAAGGGATCTCATACGCATTTTCCCCCTTTACTAATAAGATTCCCAAATAACCACGTCCACATATGTAAAAAAGAAATACCTTGGAGAAGAGGGTTTGGTGGAAAGCAAATTGGGCAGTTAGGGATCAGCAGTACAGAGCAGTGTGTGTGTGTGTGTGTGTGTGTGTGTGTGTGTGTGTGTGTGTGTGTGTGTGTGTGTGTGTGTGTGTGTGTGTGTGTGTGTGTGTGTGTGTGTGTGTGTGTGTGTGTGTGTGTGTGTGTGTGTGTATGAACTCGATCTGCAGTATTTTAATCTCGTGTTGCAGGCAATGACATCATGAATCCATTAGTTCATAGTAAGGAATATCTTTTTGAAAAATTCATTTCAAACATTAAAGAGAGGCAGTCCTATGAAAGATGAAGCAGACTAACTCTAGCAGGGTTTCATCTTACCCTCTCTGCACTGTCTAATTATAGTAACTCATTACTAGCTGGGATACTTGTACGATATATCGGTGTGTGTATGTGTGTGTGTAGGTCAGTAAAGTTCAACGAAATTCAGATCCTTAAACTGTTCCCTGCCCCAGCCAGGATTCGAACCTGGGTCCATTGCGATTGCAGACCAGCTCTCTACCGACTCAACCACCGCCTCCCTAGAGTAGTCTCGACCATAAGAGGAATAAAGGTAACAGTAAAGACACTCTCAGGCTGCCACACTCATTCTTAGCCAACCAGAGCCGTCTGTCGTTAGATGCACCGTATTACTAGATTTGGACGGACTATGGAGGCTAAAGGAAGAGGCATCAGTTTTTACACTCTGGCTCCTATGACTCATTTTTAGCTGAATATAACCTGGCTTTAGTTGGCGCTGACTTCTAGACCCGTATTCTTGTCGGTTAAAGAAGCTCCCTAACACTTTTTCCTAAGCGATTATATTTTTCTTATTATCCCTTACTGTGCATTTCTCTGTTGTATTAATCCTTCAAACATCGCCAGAAACAAATAATCAGCCATATCCAATAATAAATCTTTAAAGAATAGTTGCTAGGGAGCTTCCTTACCCGACGAGAAGAAGGGCCCTAGAGTTACCCCACTCATAAGAAGGTTAACTGACCCGCCAGTTTACATTTAGTGACACCATGTAGATAATCTGAACCTTCCCTTTTATTCAGTGATTTCTTCAGCTCACTTTATATCCCTTCCCCTCCCCCTTCTTGTCTTCACTTGCTATTCTCGTCCTTATCAAGATGACATCCCTCCCCTACACTTCTCCCCTTCATCTCTGCCTCATTGCTAAATCTCTGTCTCTTGTCCACACTCACTATTCTCGTCCATATCAAACCAGCATCCCATCGTACGCTTTGACTCAGAGTATCTCTGTGCAACCCTTTCATCGTTGAGTCACTGTCGAGATAATTCTGTACCATGTTGAAGTTACCAGTGAATGATGATTATACTTCCATGAGAGTGAGTCACATTATGTACAAGCCTAAGGACCGTATACTTAAATCTGAAATCGAAAAGTCGGATGCAGACTCTAAAATTTTGACTATGTTTTTTTTTAAGTGCTTGAGGATGATGGAACGTATCTGGCGTTCCTATGTGGTTGCTAACTGCTTTCTGTAGTACGGGATGCAGGCTAACCGTACCAAATAACCACAGGCTTTCTGTAAATGACCATTAATAATTAGGGGTTTGATCTCCACTTTACCATTTATTGTTTATACATACGACCTTATGGCTAACGGATGTAAACTCCCTAAAAAAAAAGCATCTGTCCACAATATGCATGAAACACTAAGACAATGAACGAAGCATGCTGAGAAATGCATATCGACCCTCCCGTGACAAGGTTTTTTGCTCCATACCAAAAGAGTCGCACCCATCATGGCAGATACTTTTTTTTTTTTTTGGCAATATACAGTACACTTCTAGAATCGACTATTAACTACCAGGCGTAAACCTAGAGAGATGGTGTTAGATATAATTAGGCAGTAAAGCATATGGCAATGCAGAGACGAATGCCTTCATGTGGGGGAACTGAAATTCACCTGACAACTATTCTCTTATCGATTTAAATTGGCCTAAAACTGACGTCTCTCCATCTTGAATTCTCAGTTGTAGTAACAGATGAACACTACAGTAGAATAGGATGCTAATCACGAAGAAGTGCTGTGCAAGTGACTTAGTGCCGTAGTATTGTCTTAGTCTGCCACTGAGCTACGTGAAATAAGCTGCAAAAGGGCGAAAAATCTGGGCCAAGTTACGATCAAAAGAGAATAAACACGTTCTAACTTCTCTCGCCATCCCCCGAAAAGTGGATGAAAGTTCAGGAAAGGGAGAACTTCAGCCTGCAGTCCACGGGGTTCACTTGAGTCTGGGGATATCATAACATTAATATTAGCATTATAAAAACATATTTCTTTGTTCCATTATAATTTTGTATTGAGAGTTTGCTTACAGATTATCAAATTATTCTGATCAAATTAACTCTCGCATAATTGTGAAAACTTTAGTATTTAATTTCAGGTAACGTGAAGCAGTTAAATTCCGTTGAGCATGAACCTGGGGGTGTTAAGGCTGATAAACGCTCTCTCTCTCTCTCTCTCTCTCTCTCTCTCTCTCTCTCTCTCTCTCTCTCTCTCTCTCTCTCTCTCTCTCATATTCATTACCATTATAGCATTTTGTTTCAGCTGGCACCACATTTTTCCATTCAATTGAGGGTAAGTCATGGGAATCTGAGGATGTGAAGGCACTCGATATCTGTTAAGATAGTTATTTCTGATGCTGATTCATTATATGCTGATATATTTCTTTAGAGAATTTACTATCACGTCACATTTACTTATGTTCTTCTTGGTGGCAGGTTGTGGCGCCCGTCATCCACTCACTTGATGTAGTGCTGCCCACTTCTTCCTTCACCTTTATCATATGTTTTCAGTGTCTGTCTTCCTCTCTTCCAATTTCTCCCATCTTTCCTGTCACTTTTTATTACTCTTCTTTCCTTTTCAGGTGGCTTTACATTGAGTGGCAAGCCTAATGGTTTCCTGTTAGGCTGGAAACCATTTACATCGCTGGGTTGTAACCATATAACCAACCCATTCGTGTTCCCTACATGTCAACAAGTGGTTTGGCAGAGTTAGTGCCCCTCCCCACAAAACAACTAACTCAATGACAAACGGCCACCCCTTACGGGATATGGTGGCTGGTTACAGAATGATAGATAAATGTTCTTTGATATTCAGAGTTTCTTCTGTGTTTAATATATGAGACAGGAAGAGAGAAATAAATATAATAGGAGAGAGATTTAAGGCAGATGGTATTTGGTGATTGTGAGGGCTGCAAGAGATAAGTATTCTGTTGGTGTGCTGTAGGTAGATTACTTGACGTCTGAAACAGGCTTCCTTTACTTTGTCCAGAGTCAGACACGTATTAAAAACGACTTTGATATGCCTAACGATACCTTGTTATTCCTTCTAACAAATCTCTTATGCATTCTTCCTTCTCCTTTCTCTTGTCCTTCCGTCCTCTCCCTATTCCTTATTCTTTCATCTCTCTCTCCCTCTCTCTCTCTCTCTCTCTCTCTCTCTCTCTCTCTCTCTCTCTCTCTCTCTCTCTCTCTCCTCCTCTCCTTCCTTCTCTCCTCCTCTCCCTTCATCATCTTCCTTCATTTTCCTTTCTCCCTCCTCCTGTCCTACTCTTTTCCTCCTCTTCCTTCTATGTTTATTCCTATTCCTTCTCTTATTTCCCCCTCTTGTCTTCTCTCCATCCTCACTGTCTTTCAGGCTCCCCTTTCCCTCCTCTTGTCCTACCGATTTCCTCCTATTCCTTCTGCCTTTATTCCTCTCACACCTCTTTACCTCTTTCCTCTTCTTTCCTACCTTTATCCTCCTCTTTGTCCCTTCTTCCTCTTTCTTTCTACTTTCCCTCTTTTTCTTGTTTATTTCAATTCCATCTCCTCTTTCCTTCTCTCTCTCCTCTTCTCTCTACCCTCATCGTTTTTATTTCTCCCTTCCCCCGTAAGTTTATGAGGGACGATGAATATTAAGAGAGAGAGAGAGAGAGAGAGAGAGAGAGAGAGAGAGAGTAGGCCAAGTTATATAAGTGTGAGGGGCTGGAGGGGACACGAGTAGGTGTGGTGTAGATGGGACAGCTGGATCCGTATTCACAAACCTTCTTGAGCGTAAGTTGCGTACAGGATTGCCTCCCTATACGCTTAGTTCCACTCATATTACTACTGACCACTTCACAAACTTCAATGAATGGGTTAAGTGTAACATGGGAAGTGAGCTGGGGGGAGGGCAGCCAAATACTGTAGCAAGGGACGGGGCGAAGTGGAGGCGTATCGTTTGTGGACACTCCATACGTGTTTAAGGCGTCTGGCTATAGATAGATAGACTGATTGATTGATAAATAGATAGATAGATAGATAGATAGACCTTTAATTTACTAATTGAACCACCCAACACTTACCAAACGAGAGTGAAAATTCTTGAACACAAGCTGTGCATAAGTGAAAAGTGTGACAATCTCAATTATTTCCCAGCAATAATGTACAGTTGACCACACATCCACCTGGTACAGTGTCTGTGTAAGGTGGAGGTCTAGCTACAATTTCGGACGTTCATGCATCACGGTTACCTGGTCATTTCCACTAATATTAACACCTGCGTTCATTCCTGTCAGTGCCACCAACAAACATGTCATTATGTCAAGGTTGTCAAGTGTACCAAATGCCACACCTCTGCTACACCCACATGCTGTACCAGGTGCATGTGTTGCCAAGTGTACATTAATGGGGTTTTGTTTACGGTAAAAGTTAGTTAAGAATTTTTATAAGTACCTCGCCTGGCCTTCACTCTGTATACCGGCCTGGCCCTGACAACATGAGGCGAGGCAGAAAGTAATTTTTATTCGTATACGCCGTCAGTAAAAAGCAACCTTGAATTCCTTACAGTACAGTGACGTTTATTTACCTACGTCTTGAGGCACCGTATGTGTAAGAGGCGTAGAACAAGTGGCGTAACATTTCTTTGGCAGCGAATTATTCTCCATTTTATACCTCAAAATCCTGTTCTTTCTTATATATGCAATACTGGTAAGATGTTAAAGTGATATTAATAACATACAAGACATTGCTGTGATGAAATTAGCAGAACAAATCGCTAAGGAAGAGGGTTTACGAAGATTACAATTCTACTCATAATACGGCCATAAGAGCGACGCAGAATTACTTTCGTCCTGTTGTCACCGTTCTGGCTGGGTAGAGCTTGGAACTGGAATATCATGATCAGACTTCCACCTTGGAGTGTCCGTCATCACAGGGCGTATAACCCCTGTCCTGCCCCATAGCCCACCACCATCCCTACCCATCCCACCATCCATCTCCACTCTCTCCACACAACACGCCCGTTTTCTTATCATTTCCTGCCCACCCACCCAACAAAAAATCTGTTCCTTTGGCTATCTTCTCACCCTCACACAATACCCAGCATCACATTCGTCCACCCTACACCACTGCCTGTCATGATCCTCGCCCATTCTACTTACTTTTTCCTACCCATTTCCTCTGTTTCTACCCGTCCTCAATTAATTTTTCAGAGAAACCTGCTCCCACCGTCAATAATTCCCTTCTTACATTGCCCACCTTCACAGACAGTCATCCAGCCCAGGCCCACCCCAACCACCACCTTAACTCTCCCTGCCCTCTCCACCTACACATCTCTGGACACCCCACTATTTTTTCGTCCTTATCTTTTCACTTGCGCCCTGCCTGTCTACTTATCCCACCCATTCCTCTCCACCACCACACCTATTTGTACCTTGATGTGCTGAATTTCGTTAAAAAAAATTAATACTACACTATCAATCTACCATTGCCCCCCATCAATTACCACACTGCACTGATGTCGATTACCTGCCAGATCTACTAAACAAATTTTACTTAGTTCAGTTGAGAAGAATGATAATACAATCTCTCTCTCTCTCTCTCTCTCTCTCTCTCTCTCTCTCTCTCTCTCTCTCTCTCAAGTATAGCAACAAGAACCATCAATAATTCTGGATTAATACACAGACCACTTCAAAAACTTTACTCCATTCAGCATCGTAGGTCCGTAATCTACAGGCTTCGTTGTACGTCTTCTTTGGCGATTTAATTAACGTTTTACTCTCAGATAATCTCTTTTTTATTGTCTCTGTTGTTTTAATATCGAGAGAGTGTGCATCAGTAACACGCAAGAGGGTACTGACGTGTGATGGTCACAATAAGTCGCTTTGAAAAAGGTGTTACCAAAACGACCCCTGAATACTCAGGGCCAGGTTAAGAGTGAAACAGTAGGCTAGTAGTAACAGCAGCAGCATTAGTAGTAATAGTTCATGACTCAAAAACCCGGTGGACTTCAGGCTTAAGTTAACCTTCTACAGTCCACCATCCTCCTTTTGGGGTATAGGGAAGTAGTTGAGGGTCGTGTTCATAACCAGGTTAGTTGAGCGTGCTGGTTATGTCGGTGCCACTACGTGAAGGCGTCCCTCTCCACCACCAATCATAAGACTAATAACGGAATCGAAGTAAAATATTCCTTCGTTTATTGATATTCTGTCAGGGTTGGTGCAGTTTCGGACAGTACGAAGTAATACCGAGCCGCTTTTTGGACGAACTATTCTAAAAGTCCTACGTAATATTCTGAAGTTTGTTTGGCTCTGGAGGAGGCGTCATGTAGTTTCAAAAGACATCGCTCACTGTCTCGCTTTTTATCGTTCGGTAGTAGATTGATAGTTGTCTTCGTAATGGTGCTCTCTCTCTCTCTCTCTCTCTCTCTCTCTCTCTCTCTCTCTCTCTCTCTCTTTAAACTTTTCTCATTCCCTTTCTCTTCCTGCATCCTATTGAGCGTTATCGCTGTCTTTTCTCGTCTCCATTTCAAGACTCTCTGTCTGTCTGTCTGTCTGTCTGTCTCTCTCTCTCTCTCTCTCTCTCTCTCTCTCACACACACACACACACACACACACACACACACACACACACACACACACACACACACACAAAGAATGGATAAATGGTGTCACAGAACGTCTCTTTTTCGAGTATTACTTAACTATTTACTCTGGTTTAATTATAATATGTTTTAACCGCATCAGTGGAGACTAACGTAAAATATAAAGAATCTTATAGGACGCTTCCAACGTAGGAAACTTGGTGATGGAGAGGGACGCCTTCACGTGGTGGCACCGGTATAACTGCTTGGGTCCACTACCTGGTTATACAAACGTCCTTCAACTACTTCCCTATCCCCCAACGTCCCTCAGCTCCTTCCCTATTCCCTAACGTCCCTCAGCTCCTTCCCTATCCCCCAACGTCCCTCAGCTCCTTCCCTCTTCCCTAACGTCCCTCAGCTCCTTCCCTATCCCCCAACGTCCCTCAGCTCCTTCCCTATCCCCCAACGTCCCTCAGCTCCTTCCCTATCCCCCAACGTCCCTCAGCTCCTTCCCTATCCCCCAACGTCCCTCAGCTCCTTCCCTATCCCCCAACGTCCCTCAGCTCCTTCCCTATCCCCCAACGTCCCTCAGCTCCTTCCCTATTCCCTAACGTCCCTCAGCTCCTTCCCTATCCCCCAACAGGAGGAAGCTGGACTGTACAAGGGCCTCTTAAGCCTGCAGTCCACAGGGTTCACGTTTCAGATGAACCCGGGGCTTCAAGGACAAGAACAACGTAGGAAATTTTATAAACACAGCTCCTAGTGAGACGGCCTTCACAGCCTGTTATTGATCTCTGTGCTGCAGGCCTGTTTCTTTTTTTCTTATTCTCTCTCTCTCTCTCTCTCTCTCTCTCTCTCTCTCTCTCTCTCTCTCTCTCTCTCTCTCTCTCTCTCATCATCATCCTCTTCGCGTTACCTTTGTCCTTTCTCTCCCCCATTTCAACACCAGATGGTCTCTCCTTTGTCCCCTCAAAGGTATTGTTTCTTTCAGTTCTCTTCGGTTTGTCTTCCCAGTCTTGTCTCTCGTCCCTCTGTTCGATAGTTTGATTTGTCTTTCCCTTGACATCCTTCCTTCTTCCTTCCTCCTGCTCCTTCATTCTCTCACCTTTCTTTTCTTCATTCTATGATCTTTGTTCTTCTACTACTACTGTTGCTACTTCTACTACTACCGCTACTACTACTAATACTACTGCTGCTACTACTACTACTACTATTACTACTACTACTACTACTACTACTACTACTGCTACTACTACTACTACTACTGCTACTACTATTACTACCACTACTACTACTACTACTACTACTACTACTACTACTACTACTGCCACTACAACAACTACAACAACAACAACAACAACAACAACAACAACTACTACTACTACTACTACTACTACTACTACTACTACTACTACTGTTACTAGTAGTACAGCTACTACTACTACAATCACTACCACCACCACTACTGCTACTACTACTACTATACTATTACTACTACTACTACTACTACTTCTACTGCCACTACAACAACAACAACAACAACAACTACTACTACTACTACTACTAGTTACTAGTAGTACAGCTACTACTACTACAACCACTACCACCACCACTGCTACTACTACTACTACTACTGTCGCAACCAATACTATTCCCCATACGCTAATATTTAGTAACTCACTGTGATGACGTCTTTGGTGTAGCAATCTTTCTACGACAATATCACACAGCCTCGCGGGACACATTGTGAAAAAACTGATAAAAACACCTTGCTTGTACAGAGAGGCATAAGTATCTTCCCCAAGTTTGACGAATACATAGCGGAAAAATCGAGCCATCTGAAACACACATTATGTGATGCAAGGTGTTCAGTATATTTAGCCAGTTGTAACTTTTCTTCTGACGGAACTGGGAAGATAGCTATTTCTGTCTCTCTACGTGACACATTGCAAGAGATTTGTACTAAGCTAACTAACATCATGCTTAGATATTGCTAAGTAATATGATGAGTTAAAAGAAGTGTGTTATGGCTCATCCACACCAAATGCTTGCTGGTGAAGGAGGGTGTGGGAGGGTACCATGCATCACCCTAACCCATACAACAGCCCTCACTGGACGCAGACGGGTACAGACGAGAACTTCTGTGATTAACAATACTATATAACTCCCGCCTGCACCAGCAGGAATCTAGTGTATAAGCCGATTAAGTGTGGATACGTGTGGGTGTTAGGTGGTGGCAGGATTCAGAGGGCTTGAATGGTGAGTGAATGTGATTGTAATTCAGTGAGTTGGTTATGCTTTCTTTTAGATGGATAAATAGATATAACTATATATTCAGACAAATAGTTAGATAGAGAGATAAATAGACAGATACATAAATATATATATATATATATATATATATATATATATATATATATATATATATATATATATATATATATATATATATATATATATATATTTTTAATCAATTTATCTACTGTACTTAAAAAGACTTATATTTTGTGACTCTTTATCCCCCCTCACTCTCCATCCGAGGATAGGGAAAGAGGCATGGATGGTGATAATTATGATGATGATGATAATGAATGCAGTCTGAAAAGAGATTATCGTGTTGAGGTGTTTCAGGGCTGCACTGATGATGGCATAAGGGATTACGTACCGTAACACCTTTTCAATAGCGACTTATTCTATACAGTATACTTGTACCATTTCTTTTAAGGTACATATATTGCTTTGATTTTGGCATAGTTTCTATT
Organism: Coenobita brevimanus; assembly: GCF_032717465.1. Classification (NCBI taxonomy): domain Eukaryota; kingdom Metazoa; phylum Arthropoda; class Malacostraca; order Decapoda; family Coenobitidae; genus Coenobita; species Coenobita brevimanus. The sequence goes on from NC_137042.1 coordinate 6,054,543, forward strand.
AGTAACATTCATAATAAAACAGAGGTATTGTGCGCAGAACATATCGCAGGTAAGGCGATGTTACAGAATATCCAAAACCACTTATAATACAACTGTAAGAGATATCGACCAGATTAAGGAAAATTATAGGCCTAATAAATTGCTCTACTCCAAGAAAAATTTACTACGCTGAGTGGTAACCATATAGCGAAAAGATTATTGCCTGGTGGTCTAGTGGGTTATGGGGTTTCCTCAGTGTAGTTTCCCCCCCAGACTTCAACATACAGCAATTTAAGTCCAACTGTTACTGATTTCTTTATGAATGGAGGACGGCTGAAATCTGGTGTATGGATTTGTTTTAAAGTTTGTGTTTCTTTCCTCTGTTTATCTTTTGTAAAAACACGAAAAAAGTAAAAGATCAAGACGTGTTTATGGTTAACTGTATTCCCCACACAATGTCGCTCAGGAAAGTGTGACTGGACATCGATTCCTTAAGTGCTTTATACTAGCTTGCATAAAGCAAAACGTTGTCACCTTAATAAAAGCTTGTCTTCAATACGGTGTTTATATGGCAAGAATGAATGTTTTTCTTTCTCACGTCATTCAATATATACAGTAATCCTCTATAGACGCTGGCTGTTTTGATGAGTCTCTCTCTCTCTCTCTCTCTCTCTCTCTCTCTCTCTCTCTCTCAGTCCAAAATCAATAAAAAAAAATGCTGATTATAATTCCCAGTGCTACCTACGTCCCTAATAATCCTGTTTCTCCCATGTTACATTATTAATTATATGGGGAAAACATACCATATTTGTACAGGAAAATCACCAACAAGGGCTAAAATAATTAACTGCTTATGTATAATATTCCATACCCGTAATGATTATGTACTTTTCCTACCTCAGTAATTTTCATCACATAATACTCTCTTCACCTTAACTTGGCCCAAGTTTTCATCCTTTTGCAGTCTGTTAAATGCAGCTAAATGGCAGATTAAAACAATACTAAGGGTCTGTTTTCTTTCTATAGCACCTTCTCATGACTAACAATATTTTCTGTTGTTAATTCATTGCTAAAATTCAGCATTCAGGACAGGTAGATGGCAATTTTAGGCCAGGTTAGAGTAAGATGCGTTTAGTCTTTAACCTTCCTGCTTTCATATATTCACCCAGCTAGATAGATAGACAGATAGACAGAAAGACAGATAAATAGATAGATAGACAGATAAATTAATAGACAGATGGTCCGAAGTTGAAGAGAATATTAAAGTTTTTCCTGCCATGAGACTGTTAACGTGCGTTTCATACAGTCCTATGTTCATGTTGCCATCATTTTACACTGTACCAATGACAGTGGTAATACCTGTATCTAGTTTACCGCTAAAACAGATTTGTTGAGACTACAGTCACTGCCAATACAAAGGGCTTCACTGATTGGCTTCATTCAGTGCTTCCGTAAATATTAATTGGGTGACGCCACACATAGTGTACAATTTTTATAAGAGAACAATGAACACAATACCTACAGTAAATATAAAGAGTCAGTTTGTTTTACCACATGGAACTAAATTTTTCCATCTTTGTTACTTACCGCTGCTGCCAAAAAATATATGTCTATGAGCCTTAGGTATCAGGCAGGAATGAATCCCCTTTGGTACCAGTCAAACAGACTAAAAATAATCTTTTAACCTTATCTTGGCCAAGATTTTTGTGTTACTGCAGCTTATTTAATTGAACTCAGTGGCAAAAAGGGACAGTGCTACAGCGCTGGATCCTTTCATTACACTGGTTCGTAACCTACATTGTATTCTAGTGTTTCTCTCTTCCTATAACTCAGCATTAAAAATGGAGAGATGGCATTTATAAATCAAGTTAGAAACTGAATTGGAAAGGGTTAAGTATCCTCGTCTGGTTAGAACAAATGCACTATAATGATAGTGCTGCTGCTGTAGATGTTGTTGCTGTTGTTGCTCTTTCACCCAGGTCTGTCCGTCTGAGTACACCCGTAGACCATAGGCAGGCAACTGCTTCTGTGGGGTCGTCCTATAGGTACAGTACAGCACATACACCGTGTAGGGATCCGGCTTCCCCTTGTGGTAGACAGCACCTCACCAAGGTCCAACCGTGGTCCTCCCACGGCGAGGTGAAGGGAAAAATGAAGAGGTTGCGCTCCCGGGTGGACACCGCAGTTGCTTCTCCCAGCGTGTGCTGCGCCACTATGTGTAGGCGTCTCGTCTGCACCTGGACAGTAATAAACAACAGCTAAATCAAATTTGTTCTTTTCACCATCTCGCTGCGATGATGCATCTAATTGTTGTAGTCAGGCTAACGACAAAAACGTCATTCAGTTAAGGCAAATTCTGCCAGTCAAAGGCTTCTGAGTTACCTCAAGTGATCAGTGTTCGGGTTTTGGTACTCACAGAAATAACATTCAGGTAATACAAGGTGATTTTAGATGACAGAAATTCTTGAAGTCAATATTTTTTCTCCTATTCTTAGCAGTTACGATTAAGTGCAATGAACAGGGCGGTAGGATTGGGACTGTGTGGTTGTGAGTTCTTTTCTTTTGCTGCAGGAACCAGCTTTTGGATCTGTATAGCCACCTTGTTCACTTCTCTTCCATATGACCCCCAACAACACGACATTAAAGCATCCCTTACTATGCTCATTTTACTCTATCTTGGCCTAGAACTGTCATCTCATTATCTTGAGCGCTCAGTTGTAACAATTTTTTAACATTAGAGTCTGGAATTAGTCACGAAGAAGTGTCATTGAAATAATGTAATGACACTGTATTATCTTTTTTTCTTCTTTGAGCTACGTGAAATAAGCAGCAGCAGGACGAACATCTACGCCAAGAGAGAGTAAAAAGAGAATAGTAACACAAAGCCAGATCCGGGTTTAATATCGCTAGTCTAACACAAGAGATGATGATGATGATGATAATGATGACGATGATGATGGTGATGATGATGATGATGATGATGGTGATGATGACTCCTTCTTATCCTAGTCCTCAGCATCAGGTTCATCAGTTCTTAAACAGGGTGGTCCATCAATTGCACCTTTGTATCTATTCGGTTGCAGGATGGTTCAGTCTGTTGGTGTCGGGAGCACAGACATTTAGGTTACCACGTGAATTTAATAATCAGCCATGTATTTAATAAATGTAAAAAGCCAGACAGTATACAGCATGTAAATGATATGGGAAACAATGTGGAAACTGATTCAAGGTAGACTTTGGTAACGCTAGCTGAGCCGTCCCCACAACACACAAGACTATCCCTTCTAAGAGGCAAGGAGGTGCAATATATGGACCATTTTCTATATCCAATGCACTGAGAGGAACTGGCCACACATCAGGCTGCCCTCCCTCCAGCCTGATGTGTCAATTCCATCTGCCACCACCTGCAAACTTTGGCCACATTTCGTCACTTTTCCGAAGTTTTGAGGAAACTCCGAACTTGGTGGGCTGAGGGTGTTGTTGTTGTGGTGGTGGTGGTGGTGGTCCCAAACTCATCTGAAACGTGAACCCGGTGGACTGCAGACTTAAGTCGCCCTTCTGCAGCCAACCATCCTCCATTTGGGTGATGGGGAAGTAGCTGAGGGACGTTTGTATAGCCAGGTAGTTGATCCGCCCGAGTATAACAGTGCAACCACGTGAAAGCTTCTCTCTCTCTCTCTCTCTCTCTTTCAGTCTGTTTATCATTTATCTATTTATCTATTTATCTATATCTATATTCATCTCAGTCCCTGTCTCAGTCTCCATCTATATGTCTATCTATATATCTAACTATCTATCTATCAACCCTTCAATCATCTCTCAGCATCTTCACTAAGACAATTTCCTGTTCATTCTAATCAGGCAGTTTTAATTTCCTTCAGAAAGATCTCTAGTTTTGAATATTCTCATTAAGTCCATAGATTAGCTCAAACCGAAACAGCTCCAAAAATCTCCCGTATTATGAAGAATATTGTCCGGAACCAAAATAATAATAATAATAATAATGAAAGAACTGACAAACTATTTTCTTTTTTCATCAACCTCCTGTTTCCATCTCTTTTTTTCCTCTCTCCTAATAATCATATAATAATAAAAAAAATAGTCAAACAAGAACAAGCATTCAGAGGCCCGTATTCTCATAGGCTGAGAAAGTTCCTTCACACCTTTTCTTAATTGACTCATTTTGATTATTGTACCTTTCTGCCCTCTTCTGTGTTATATAAATATCCAGTATCGCCATACTCTGAATAAATAACGTACGAAAGGATATTAACCAGCTGTATCCAAAATTAAATCACTGAGGTGGAGGTGTTAGGAAGCTTCCTTACCAGACGAGAATATAGGACATGAATGCAGTACTCGCGCCGTACAATATATGTAATGACACAGAAAAATAGGGACAGGCAATTTTAGAGGATGGTAATTAAAAAAAAAAAAAAATGCCGGGAAAAAGGTCGTGTAGACAAGATAAGCTGATGCGCCTTCCCTACAGTACATCTGACCTACTCCCGTACTCTTGTCGGGTAAGGAGGCTCGCTAACACCTCTCCCTTAGCTATTTATTTTTGGACATGGCTGGTTAATATCCTGTTACACGTTATTTATGCAGTGTGACGATATTGGAAGGATTTATATATCACGGAAAAGGGTAATAGGTATAACAACAAAAATAAATTGGTTAGGAAGAGGTGACAGGGAGCCTCCTTATACCACGAAAAATATGCTTAGACACTGATGAGCACCCTGTTTTAAGGCCCAACATTTGACCCTTTCCTGTGCCCTTGACCTTTGACATATTTCCCTGAATCAAAGAACTTCATCCTTACCAGACTCCTTCCCCATCCACGAAGTTTGGTTCAAGTGGGATCAAGAGCTTAAGTTCACCTTACCCTGTGACCTTGACCTTTGACCTACTGTCCTGAAAATGGATAAATCCTCGGCTTTCGTCATACCTTTTCAAGTTTCATCTAAATCAAATCAGTTATCTGGGTTACAGCCTGAAACTTTGACCATGTTCTGTGATCTCTACCTCAGTCCGATTTCTCTCAAACATGAGTCATTCCACCCTTTCCTGTGCCCCAGCCCTTCCTCCAGGCTTACATAAAATCAGATCAAAACTGCTCGAGTTTATTCAATTCTTTACTTAAGAGCGTTTTTTATCTAATAATTATTCACCTGTTCCTCTGATAGTCCTCAACCATTATGTCAAATTGGGTACAGTTCCATCCAGTAGTTTTTCCTTGATCTTGAGAACAAACAGAAAAAAAAAAAAAACAGACAGACACAGAGAGAGACAGACAAACACGATCAAACACATAACCCTCTCTCGCTGCACCCCCGGGTATAAAAACAGCCAACCGCATTTCTTTTCTCTACACAAAAAAGTAGATATTCTTATCTAACAACCAATTGGCATCGACCCCTTAAGAAACTCTCCCATCTACCTGTTAGCAGGCCAGTTTCACCCTTGATTAAAAATCATAACTTAGTCACTGATATACAGAGTTCACGAAATATCGGAGCCGAGGGAGGGAGGACCTAATACCTGGAAAGAAAATTACAATATGCTTTGCCATAACCATTGATTGGATGGGAAAAAATAGCTAAGTTAGATATAGACCTCTATGAACTCCAAGTGGCTTTCAAGATTATGCAGCATCTCATTAACTAGCAATCTATTCTTCAGATTATAATTTGTTATCCCTGTGTATGTTATTAATGCAAAACATGACGATATTAATATGATATAGACTTAACGATTGGTTCTCTTGTCAAGAATTATAATAGGGGACAAGAGAATGTTAAAGTGCATAATCCTAGATAAAAAAGGGTAAAAAAGATAAACTTAATCACCAAGAGAGAGAGAGAAGTGTTATGAAGCCTTCTGTGCTACATAGAATGAGATATATAGCATACAAGAGAATACTCTTTGCCACGTAGCCACGTATGTTACTTAGAATACAGCTCACAGAGTCTACCTAATTTTAATGCTGGGGAAAGGGGAAACCTAGAATCGTGAAAAATCCATATTCTTTATCTTTAATATTCTATGCCCATTTTACCCTAATTTGACCTAAAATTACCATCTCCCCATCTTGATTACCGAGTTGCAACAAGATATGAACACTAGAATATAATCCTAGTCATGAGGACGTGCATGGAAAGGATGTGGAGCTACTGAATTGTCTTATTCTGCTAATGGACTACAAGAAATAGGCTGCAGAAAAAAAAAAAAAAAAAAATGTGGGCCAAGTTAAAGTGAAAGGAGTGTAGTCTTCTGTGTGCAAATTAGGACAAACGAGGGTGGCCCGGTGTCTTACATATGGAGTCCACGACAAGTGAAATATAAAGGTGGATTTCAAAGGATCTCTTAATAGTGCTCATTATATTCCTCAGCATAACATCACAACCATACCCTCAGCATACCGCCACGACCATATTCTCAGCATACCATCACAACCATACCCTCAACATACCACCACAACCATACCCTCAACATACCACCACAACCATACCCTCAACATACCACCACAACCATACCCTCAACATACCACCACAACCATACCCTCAACATACCACCACAACCATACCCTCAACATACCACCACAACCATACCCTCAACATACCACCACAATCATACCCTCAGCATACAATCACAACCATAGTATCCCTCCTTATTGTACTTTTGTTGGTACAATAATATATACAGTATCAAAATCACAATCTTCTAAAGCCCTCTTACGCCTCACTATATTTCCCTTCCCTCCGTCCACTAATTCACAGCTTAGTATCTTCATTTTCATGAGGGGTTATTACTTTCTTTGATGTCCCATAAGAAAGTCTCTATATCGCTTATTAATAAAGGTATTTTAGTGAAACTTCGTAACTAGAATCTTTAATCAGTTTCCTTCTCGTTATGAGAAACATCGAAAGTTTTAATTGAAAGAGACATAATTGAACTGGCTCTAAAACGCTGCTCTTCCACCATTGCGGAGATGAGTTGGCTTCAGATGTCAACTGTACTGATCCATTAGTTAAGACGTACTCAGTAACTGACCATGTATTTTTATTTGTCGTAATTTAACTCAATGTAAATTTTTTCCTGGCTGTGTGATCACCTTAAAGACAACTAATAAAAAAACTAAGAGACTGGTAATGTTCATGAGCTGAAAGAAAAAAATATTAGCGAGAATGCAGAAATTCCAGAGAATAATTTCCACCAAATATTACGGTGGAAGACTGGGTGAAAATATAAGCCCTGAAGGAAACTGCATTCAAAACTTTGTGTAATTGTAGATGATATACAATGACCTGAAGGTACAGTTGCCCACACATGAACCTGGTACAGTGTCTGGCTGAGTTGGAGGTCTAGCTACAATTTCCGACGTTCATGCATCACGGTTACCTAGTCATTTCAACCACTATTTATCAGCCGCGATGGCGAGGCTGGTTACCAGTCGCGATAGTGAAACTGGTATTGTTTTCAATTTGCCTGTGTGTGTGTGTGTGTGTGTGTGTGTGTGTGTGTGTGTGTGTGTGTGTGTGTGTGTGTGTGTGTGTGTGTGTGTGTGTTAGCACGATAACTTCGCAACCGCTCAAGATACCATAAAAATTTTTTACAAGTGTGTAGTAGGAAAAAAAAAAAAAAACGATCATTGGTCAAAGTAGGTCAAATTCTGTCTGTCTGTTACCACGAGAACTTCACAACTGCTTAAGACACCATCACAAAATATTACAGGCGTGTAGTAAGGATGAAAATCTCCTACGAGTATTGTTGTCAATTTTTTTTTCTATCTGTGTGTCTGTGTCTGTTACCAAGATAACTTCGCAACCGCTCAAGATATCATCACAAAATTTTACAGGTGTGTAGTAGGGATGAAAGTCTCCTACGAGTTCGAAATTGGTGAAAGTAAGTCAAGGTTAAGGTCATATTCCAAGCCTCGCTAGATATGTATCGGCTCACGGCTGATGTGATTCCTCCCTTGGGGGGGCCTCTACTTGAGTAATTTGACACCTTCGTTCATTCCTGTCAGTGCCACCAACAAACATGTCATTATGTCAAGGTTGTCAAGTGTACCCAATGCCAGACTGGAGTTCTCTATTTTCTCTAACGTTTCGGGCTACGTGCAACCTTTCTTGAGAGAGAGAGAGAATATTCTAGCTATATCCTGAATCTCCCTTCCACCCAACTTATCCATTCGTGTTAATGGATCACCCTCAGTGAAAAATCGATCCAGCCTTATTTTCTGACACCAGTTTTGATTCGTGCCCTCATGGACTTGCTTTCTCCACTAGCTGCTGTTCCTTAGTACCTTAGCTTACTGTATGCGATGTGATATTCCCTTACGTCATAGCTATACAGTCTGTGTCAATACTTACCTTTATTTTATGATCAGGAAAACTCTATTCTCTTCCCCCTTTAAATTAGAATGTTTTATTCATTTGTCAGTTGATCAAAGGAGCCTGAGAGAGTTGTAACTGTCACCATTAACCTTTACAGTGGTGCGTAACTCAAGTAATATATTTCCTCCCAGACGATTTTATTCCGCTTGAAGTGACGGGAGCCAAAGAGAGTTTACTTCTAGAAAATGATCATATCTGTTGTCTTACTACTGACATGACTGAACTAGGTAGCGAATACTGAAATAATTAAAACTTCTCTCTCTACCTATCTATAGCCAGACGCCTTAACCCCATAAGGGGTTGCCACAAACAATTTGCCTCCATGACACCCTGTCCCCCGCCATTTCGTTTCCCTTCTCCCAGCTCAAACCTCCCTTTGCCAAATTCCTATCCATTCCATCCCTTCATCTCATCCTCGGTCTCCGTCTTCCTCTCTCCCCCTCCACCTCACTCACATACACTCTCCTTGTTAGATTTTAGCTCTACCAGGTGTAATATTTATTTTGTTATTTTACTTATCTATTTTGCGTCCTCAGCAACCACCCCTCCAGCCTCGAGTCACAGGAGGTATTTTTCAAGGATGTTTCAGGGATTTTACTGATGAGCAAGTCTCGGTGGAAATGAAAAAAAATATATATATATTTTTTTTAAGTTGTATTTCATTCAGTGGTTTCAAGAGTCTGGTAGGTGTGGGAAACGTATTATAGGTGGCTTTGGAGGCTTCGCAGCACCTATTTCTTGCCGACTCATTCTGCATATTATTCCGAAATATATTTTTATGCCTCTACCCAACTATGCTGGAGGAGACATTTAATGAATGGTCTGGCCTTCCGTGTGTGCGTGGGTGTTTACGTACGTTGGTGCGTGCGTGGGTCCGTAACACTTTTCTGGGCACGATATCCCCTGAACCCATCAACGAATTTCCACCAGTCTTTCGTCAGTGATGCAGTATGAGGAGATCATGAACCGATTAGGTCAGCTAGGTCAAGGGGTCAAAGGTCAAGGTCATATGGGGTCGTCTTAGTTTTAGTCTCATTTCAACCCACAATGAACCCTGTTGTAGGAGTTGTATGATGAAGCCGTGTGCAAGGCTTGGTGGACGTATACCAAGCGAAGCTTTGCGTCGATAGTTTTGGGACCGACTTCTTGGCGTTTCACTGTATATTTACTTATCCAAATTATATTGATATCATACCTGCTGATGAATAATATACAAGAGAATTTTAAGGTGAATCATGAAAAATATGTGCAGGTGGCGACGCCCACAATCCAACCACGATGTTCCGCTACTTTCAGGTAATTCTACGCCGAGTGTCAAGCCAAATGATTTCCTTTAACCCAAAAAACTATTTAAGACGTTGGTTAGTAAATATATAAACAAAAAACAAATTAACCTGGTTGCCCCGCGAGGCACAGCAGCCTACCGCCTTAGACCCGTAAAGCTTTATATCCGAGGAAGGGTTGGGTGTTATTGCTCCCATTATGCTACACAGGGGATAGATAGGCTGGTTGCACCTGTATATATATATATATATATATATATATATATATATATATATATATATATATATATATATATATATATATATATGATAATGGTGGTGATGATTTAGCTCCAACAAAATATCTTGATAATAATAATAATGATTACGATTATCTTGCTGCTACTGATGGTGATTATGATGATGATGATGAGGAGGAGGAGAAGGATGATGATGATGATGAGAAAGAGGAGAAAGATGATGATGATAATGGTAATGATGATGATGATGATCAAGACGAGGAGGAATTGCGAGGAAGGAAGAGGAGGAGGAGGAGGTGAAGGAGGAGGAACTGCGGCAGGGAATAAAATGGACTGATTGTACCCTGAGAGAGAGAGAGAGAGAGAGAGAGAGAGAGAGAGAGAGAGAGAGAGAGAGAGACAGTAACACAGGAGGTAAAGTAAAATAATAATGAAGCTTGTGATGTTAACAGTAATGATGATGATGATGATGATAAGAAGCAGAAACAGTCATAGGGAAAGTAAACAGTCTGATGGTATTCTTAAAAAGGAGAGAGAGAGAGAGAGAGAGAGAGAGAGATCGAAACAGATTTTATCCCCCCTGAGGCGACACCACTTTAGGTCTGTCTCTTGAGCTTTTCAATTAAGGCCGCTGAGATATGTGGCGGACCAGAGCGAGGCCACAGGGAAATGAGAGAGAGAGAGAGAGAGAGAGAGAGAGAGAGACAGACAGACAGACAGACAGACAGAGAGAGAGAGAGAGAGAGACAGACAGACAGACAGACAGAAGAAGTATGTAAGACAAAATACAATAATATAATGGATGCAAGGTGATGGTAAATAATGTAAGCAGAGCAACAGGAAGAACCAAGAGAGAGCGAGAGAGCGAGAGGTCATCGTGTTCAGTAATAACGATAAGACAAATAAAACACGAGGTTATGAGACAAGCCCTTATTCTGGTGCTCTTTGGAGCCTCTTGCATCTCTTCCTTAGCGATTCTGAAAAATACTCATTAGATGTTTTTTTTTTTCCCACTCTAAATAGCTTGTACATAATTATTACGAAAAAATTGTTGTAAATAGCGGTGACCATCATCCAGTCAGTTGATGTAATGCTGCCTTCTCCTTTTTAGGTGCCTCTACACTGAGTGACAACCCTAATCGCTTCCTGTAACCCTGGAAACCATTCACGACCCTGGGTGGTAACCATATAACCAAATAACGGGGCGATGTGGAGTCCACTGTGGTGCGCACGTTAGCTACAAGGCGAGATGAAGCCGTTGCGTCCATCCAGGAACCAAACCTCCATACCATACTCTTCTCCGCGCCTCGCTGTGGGGAGGCGCTGTCTGAAACATCGGTTTCCTACAGCCCGGTCTCATTCCCTCCTGCATTACGGTTCAGCACCACCACCGGGAACGTCAGCCAGGAACGACGCTCCCCTCTCGTTTCAAAACTAACCATAGGTTTTTCTCGGAAATATACTCATGCTCAGTGTGTTTCGCAAGCCAAATTACCAATTGATAACTAATCTTAGCCCAGCGTTAACCTACCACACTAGGGCTGCCTGGCTGAGGGCGGTGGTGCTGAACCGCAATACAGAAGGGAAATATGATGGCAGGGACTGGTGCTTGGTTGCCTGCCGTTGATGGCTCTGCTCGGCCAGACTAAACGAAGGTTTTCTCTGCCACTACTACCACCACCACCACCACCACTACAACAACTACTACTACAACTACTACTACTATCGCTACAACAAGAACAACTACCACTACTATTGCTACAACTATTGCTACAACAATAATAACAACTACAACAGCAACAACGACTACTACCACTGCAACTATTGCTACAACAATAATAACAACAACAACAGCAACAACAACAGCGAGTACTACTACTACTACTACTATTGCTAGTACTGCTGCTACTACTACTACTACTACTACTGCTATAGCCAAGTGCTGCTACAACAGAAGAAAGTAGTAATGTGTCAGATGCAAAAATATAAAGAAAAGTAAGGAAAATGTCCTAATTTTCCTGTGCTCACAACAACATAGGCCAAAGTACAGGGAAGGGATTTTTTTCCTTTTTTTTTTCATAATTTATGTATCCGTCTCTGGCCATACAGTATGTTACCCCGTTTCCGAGGTCCAGTAGTTCCCCTAAAACACACATTACCTGGGCTCGTATTCTCGTCGGATAAGGAGGCTTCCTAGCACCTCTTCCTTAGCGATTTATTTTTGGATATGGCTGGTTTTTATCTTTTTATATTTTAATTATGCAGAGTATGCCATGTTAGAAAGATTAAGATAACACAGAATAGGACAGTCAAGTTAAATAAACACAATAAATCGCATACGAAAATGTGTTAGAGAGCTTCCTGAATCGTATTCTCTTCGGGTATGGAGGCACTCAAGCACCTCTTCCTTAGCGATTTGCATTTTGATATGACTCTTGTACGTTATTATGCAGAGTATGACGATGTTGGGAAGACTTACCCGTATGTAACACACAATAAGACAGTTACGTGTAATAAAGAAAAAAATAGCTTAGGAAATAGCGTTAGGATTCTGGCACCTAGGCGTTAGTACTGCATATCTCAGCTGTGATGTGCTAGGAATACCACATCAGTGCCTGGTGTTGTGGTATTAGCAGAGGTGTTTTTATGACACTTCCGTAGGGGTATAAGGAAGAAGAGAGAACAAGGTGATTATCGGAGTCACATTCACTATACTCATTTTACTATAACTTGGCCTAAAATATCCCTCTCTCCATCTTGAATGATGAATTGTAACAACAGATTAACACTCAAAGATGTTATTAGTCACGAAGAAGAGCTACGGGAAGAACGTAGAGCCGTAAAGAATCTTTATAAAGTCATAATCGAAGACACATTCACTATATTCATTTTACTCTAACTTGGGCTAAAAGTGCCCTCTCTCCATCTTGAATGCTGAGTCGTAACAGTAGACACTCAGAGATGCTACTAGTCACGAAGAATTGCTAAAGGGAGAACTTAAAGCCGTAGTACTGTCTTTTTTCTGCCAGTAAGCTACTAGAAATTAGCTGCAAAAGGATGATAATCTGGGCCAAGTTAGCGTGAAAAGACTATGGCTATTCCCTGTGACAGTCTGGGTTAAACCTGATTAAGCCTGCAGCCACACAGGCCCGTATTTTCGTCGGGTAAGGAAGCTCCATAACATCTTTTCCTAAACGGTTTATTTGGCTTATTACACCTTACTCTTCTCTTCTGTGTTATATAAATCCTTCAGATATGGCCATCCTCTGCATAAATGACACACAGTAGGGTATTAACTAGCTACATCTAAAGAATAAATGGCTAAGGAAGAGGTGTTAGGGAGTTTCCTTACCTGACGAGAGTACGAGTCTGTCTCCACGCCACCGCCACCATCCCTGTAAAATTAATGGATGTTAGAGAAAGGAAATAAGAGACTTTGAAATCTTGCCTCGTGCAGTATTTCGCCATGTGGAAAATAATAAAGGTACAGACTGTGAGAGAAAGCAGGGAAGTGAAATATGATATTGTTGGAATGGAGAGAGGAGAGAAGGAAAGAGAGAAGAAAAGAAGGAAGAAAGGAAGCAAGCAGACAGACAATGAATAGAATGAAGTGAGTTAGAGGGAAGGAAGGAAGGAAGCAAGCAAGAATGAAAGGAAGTAAACAAAGGAGTGAGAAAGAAAGTGGGTAAGAAGGAAAAGGAAAGTAGGAGTAAAGAGAGAATGAGGAATGAAGAAAGGAAGTAAGGACGAAAGGAAGAAAAGAAAGAAAAATGAATGAGAGAAGTAAAGCAAAGAAAGGACGGAGAGAAAGAAGGTAAAGGAAGGCTAGGGAGAATATGGAGGAAAAGAGAGAAATAAGGAAGGGGAAAAGCGGATGAAAGTAAAAAGAAGAAATTGAGCAAGCAAGAAAGCAAGAAATACGACTCTTAAATTCGGTGAGGGAGAAAACTCCAGCGTGAAAAATAAGAGATGTGCACTGCTGTGAGAGAGGGTGATCAGGGAGAAAGCGAGAGGCGGAAGAATGAGACGGGGGACATATCCAGAAAATGGCTGTATTAAGAGAATCCTGAGGCGAGTTTCAAGGCCGTGGGAAGAAAAGAGGAAAATTAAATATTTGAATGCTTTATTAATTTTGCATTAATTTGTTCAATGCATCCTATTATTAAGTATGTTATTGGCAAAGGAATATTATTGTCTTCATTATCATCATTTACCATTATCATCATTATCATCATCATTTATCGTCACCATCATCATCATTTATCATCACCATCACGATCTTTCATCATCAGTATCATCAGTATTAACTATTACTACTACTACTACTACTGCTGAAGTAATAGGGCTAAATAGGTTAAGTTTTTTTTCTAATCCTTCATGACGAGATTCTTCAGTTGATGAATAAAACCATCTTGTGTCAGAGAGAACAAAATGGTCCCAGGTGCCATTACAATATTATGTAC
>NC_137042.1:6071408-6153908 GCF_032717465.1 Coenobita brevimanus
TTGACTTGGCTAGTAACCAAGGAGACTCATTCCTACCTCACAACCGAGACTTACTATGCAGTTTCTGGCAGTGGTCCAATTGCTCTAGGGAAATATACACCGTGTTGAGTATAACTTCTTTCTTTTCTTCAGATTAGCCTTGCTAGTCCTTGATAATTTATCACGAGCAAGCGATGCGATGGTTCCATTCAGCTGAGAAATGAGCTGCCCGACACGATACGGCCGACGTCGATGGTTGGCAGAGGCTAATAACTTTTGTGTGTGAGATAAAGAAGAGATTCTTTCAGTAGGTAGTATATAGATTCATTTTTTTTTTTTTTTCCCTATATATCAGCTCATGAGACCAAAGAAACCCCTTGGAATCTCAGCTTTCCCAGGGAATGTACCGAGAAGTTCAACTGACATGCTCCACTATAAAATCGAAGTTAAAAAGATTTTTCTGTTGTAACACTAGGTTTTCTGGCATGAATTCAAACAATTATACGTCGGATAATACGCTCATAATTTCACATAAACGTATTTTTCGATAATAAGAGGATGAAATCAGCAAGAGTAAGCTCCCCATTTCCGGGTTTCAATAGGCAAGCGTTTACCGACGCAGTTCGTTGACACGACAAGTCGGGAGCAGAGACCTGAACATTGCGTGTGTGATAAATGCTACGGCGCCTCGCTATATGAACGTGCATAGAGAAAACGTGAGAAAGTAATTATTTTAGCTCAATTATTCTCCTGTCATTGTTCAGCTGCTTCACCAGAGATGTTGAAAGTTTACATCAAGATGACATTATGATGATGGGTGTATGTACAAACGCTCGTCACGCGCTCACAAAGAGCACTTTATTGGTTTACAATATATATTCATTTCTTTGTGCAGGGGAATGAACACTAAGACCCTTTTAGGGGGCCCACTAGCAACTCTTCGTTAACGATTTATTTTCCGACTTCCCACTACCATCCTCTTTTTCCCTGTCTTATAAATGTCAACATAAAATATATTAACAGCACACAAGAATATAGTAACGGAGTAGAATGAGGAATCAACCGGTAAGGAAGATGTGTCAGAAAGTTTTTTAGTCGCATCAGAATACCTCCCTAAGGTCCAGATTTACGAACACATTTAGGCCGGGTCCACACCAAATGTTTGATGGCATGGGCGGGTGCTGGTAACGAGTGTAACAGATACAAGAAATTGGCCCCGCTGGATACCGGTGAGTGTAGGTTACGCTGATGGAGAACTCCCACCCACATCAGAACGCACTTGATGTGGACGCGCTCTTACGCTCAGTTCCCACTTGTAGTCTTCTGTGTGTATGTGTGTGTGTGTGTGTGTGTGTGTGTGTGTGTGTGTGTGTGTGTGTGTTTTGTAGGAGGAGCACTACACGTAGGATGATTCTGCACTCCCGTTTCTTCGGCTTCCCTGTACGAAAATATATTATGCTTACAACAAGGATTTGATTTAATTATATCAGCCGGCTTACCGTCACAGAGTCTCTCTCTCTCTCTCTCTCTCTCTCTCTCTCAGAAGAAGAAGAAGAAGAAGAAGAAGAAGAAGAAAAGATCATTGGCTGTCTTGGCACCACCTCTTCGTTAGCGACTGAAGAGCATGTTCTTGGACGTTGTTTTTGTTGTTTTGATATCGACATTGTATCAGCAGCATACAGAAAGACATGGAGGTGTAAAATGCAAAATAAATCGCTAGGGAATCGGCAATACGAAGACTCCAAACCCACTTAGTATATGTCTCACAGGTCGGCATTCTCGTGCGGTTAGGAAGGTTACTAACATCTGTTTCTCAACGGTTTATTTCTTATTCTGCTCCGTTAATGTATTCTTGTGTTGTTCGTGCAATCTGTGTTGATAGTAAAACTATAATAGGATGAGGAAATGAGGATGTTAAGGGATAGTTTGGAAATTAATCGCTTAGGAAGAGTGGGGTCTGTCCTTAAGTGAACAACATTGTCTTGAAGGAGTAAGGATTAAATGAAGATGGGGTGAGTATACTTTAGGGACGAGTATACTTAAGGCGGTATACTCGTATGTCTGATCTAGTATATACAGCACAAGAAACACATTATAACACAGAAATACATAACACAAGCAACACACAACATAACAAACACAACACAAACACACAGCATAAAAACACAACACAAACACATAACACACAACATAACAAACACAACACAGACACATAACACACAACATAACAAACACAACACAAACACATAACACACAACATAACAAACACAACACAGACACATAACACACAACATAACAAACACAACACAGACACAACACACAACATAACAAACACAACACAAACACACAACCTAACAAACACAACACAAACACAACACAACAAACACAACACAAACACATGAACACAACATAACAAACACAACGCAAACACATAACACACAACATAACAAAAGCAACACAAACACACAACACAACATAAACACAACACAAACACATAACACAACAAACACAACACAAACACATAACACAACAAACACAACACAAACACATAACACAGCATAACAAACACAACACAAACACATAACACAACAAACACAACACAAACACATAACACAGCATAACAAACACAACACAAACACATAACACACGAACGACATATTCAGCACAAACATTTCATGAAATACTGATAAGATAGGCCGGGCTTGGGTGAAATACAAATTGAAAAGAGGCTGAGGTGTGGGAGATAAGTAGGTACGGAGAGTGAATGAATGGATTATGAATGGAATGTTTTTGCTGCCACTAAGCGATTATATCTAACCCTGGGGAAACCTGCGATAAGGACTGGTTAGAAAGGTATCCACTAGGATCCTCTACACTGAAAGGTTACTCCAGAGTTAAATATAATTGTCAAGTAGCAGGAAAAATAAGAAGAAAAATGATGTCCAAGCAATAAGAGTCGTAGTTTTCATGGCGCAGGAGACTACGCAGTTTTTCATCCTCAGTTTCTCTCTCTCTCTCTCTCTCTCTCTCTCTCTCTCTCTGGGTCTTTTCTTCATGTTGCAACTTTTCATTCTTTTGTATGATACTGGGGCAAACTATATCGGTATTAAATATGTCATCATCAGCAGCAGCAGCAACTTTCCTTCCATGCTGCCCTGGTATATATACGGTATATATATATATATATATATATATATATATATATATATATATATATATATATATATATATATATATATATATATATATATATATATATATATATATAGAGAGAGAGAGAGAGAGAGAGAGAGAGAGAGAGAGAGAGAGAGAGAGAGAGTCTCAGTGGTAAAGTTTGCGTTTTCGTACACTAAACAACGAGGGTTCGCGCCCCGCCGGGGTAATAAACTTTAGGAGCGTTCTTCAGGCCACATACTGCCTGGCGGACATAAAGGGTGCTGCGGTTGAACCAGTGTCGCATACTATAAAGTATGCTTGCACCCAGTCGGCTTGCGCGGGCCGATTACACAGACTACACACACATCCAAAGCCACTCCAACACTACAATTACACTTACATGCACTTCTCTCCCTACATTCAATCTCTACCAGACAGCCTAAGCCACTTGGTAGAGATACATTGGCTGTATCGTCCCCACTTCGGTCGGGATAGGCCGGTCCTGCAGTGAACACTCAAGCGGTTGATGATATATATATATATATATATATATATATATATATATATAGATATATATATATTCATGGACGTACCTAGAGGGTCCCGGGGGGCTAGGTTCTTTGCGAGTCCCCCCTCCAGGAGGGGGCCCCGCAAAGAACCTAGCCCTCCCTCATTCTCAAAACTTATCTAATATATCAGCCGGGATTGTCGGGATGATAAATATATGTATTTTTTAATATTAATAGATTTTTTTTTTAAGGCTTTTGGGGGTCCCCCTCAACTGGGGGCCCAGGGAGCAGTTTCACACAGCCCCCCGGGCCCTCCCTCAGGTACGCCACTATATATATATCATCATCATCATCATCATCATCATCATCAGCCATTATAAGTCCATTGCTGAACAAAGGCCTCCCCCAACCTTCTCCACGAATTCCTTGGCTGAGCCAATCTTTGCCACCTTTTCCCTGCAAATTTCTCTATCTCATCTCTCCACCTCCTGTCTGGCCCTTTTCTGCTACGCTTACAATCTCTTGGTGTCCAATCAGTCAACCTCTTGCTCCATCGATTATCCCTTGTTCTTGCTACATGGCCTGCCCACTTCCATTTCTGTTCTTTTATAACTTCTATAATATCTTTGACTTTAGTCTGCTCTCTCACCCAAGTTGATCTTTTCCTGTCTCTTAAATATATTCCCAACATTGACCTTTCCATTGCTCTCTGAGAACGAATTAATTTATTTTCCATCGATTATGTCAGTTTCCAAGTCTCACAACCTTACGTCATAGATGGAATTATACATTCGTTATATACTTTTCGTTTCATACAAACTGGCAAGCTACTTTTCATAATGTCTCTATGTTTACCGAAAGCTTTCCATCCAATTGTAATGCGTCTTTTTATTTCGTTATCATTATCTTTTGTTAATTTTAGTATTTGTCCCAGGTAATTGTACTCCTCAACTTCTTCAAGAATTTCTCCACTTATTGTTATGACGCTCTTAGGTGTTTGAGGATTAAACATTTCTTTAGTTTTACTCCGGTTCATCTTTAGCCCTACTTTGAGACTTTCTCTGTTCAGGTCATTTAACATTTCTTGCAAAAGTTCTGCTGTTTCTGAGATCAGGACAATGTCATCTGCAAATCTTAAATGATTTAGCTTTTCTCCATCTATGTTCACTCCTTTGTTTTCCCAGTCTAGCTTTCTGAAAATACTTTCTAGGCATGCTGTAAATAACTTTGGTGAAATTGTATCTCCCTGACGCACGCCCTTCTCAATCTTAATTTTCTCTGAGTTCTTATGTAATTTAACTGTAGCAGTTCCCTCTTCATATATGTATATATATATATATATATATATATATATATATATATATATATATATATATATATATATATATATATATATAATCATGATTCAGACTTCTTTTGCCTATTTAAAATAGGGTGAAATGGGATCCAGAGAGTAAGAAAAATATAGACTGAGAACGAACCAAAAATCTGCTCAGTTAACTGGCCCACACTCATTCACTCAACAGTCAAGCACCCGCAATCCTGACTTCACCTCACAGACAAACGTAAGCATGTGCGCTTCATAACAATCAAGGAGATGAAGCTAAACCAATGACTATTTATAAAGGGGCGCCAGTCTCTAGTCATACACTCCTCCGTATAAAGTTATTACAAACATCTCGATCAGTTCCCAGGCCTCCTCAACCTCCATACGTCGGATTCTGATTCATTTACCATATCTACCCACCTTCTTCTTGGCATACCACGCCTTCTCCTAACTTCAGACTCGCTCAAGTACACCCATTTTACCTTCTTGTTCACACCCATTCCCTTCACATTTCCATTAACATGCTGTCAAAGATAATCTGGTAAAAATACATTAAAAAAAAGGTACCAAGAAACCAACAGCACCTCCAAGAAAACGGCTGTAAAATGTGAGATAGTGGGGTGTTATAGAGGAAAAGTCAACTTATGTGACTAAGAATAGGGAAAGGGTGGCATGAACTAAGAATAAGAGCCGTGTACTGGGGATAGGCTGCCCGGTTATAACAATGTCACCAAGTGAAGGCGTCCCTGTTGATCATCAAAATTAGGAGTGAAAGGAAGAAGCAGGGTGAGGGAAGGCTGATAGAGGGAGATGGGGGTGAAGCTGTTTACAAATGATACCTAGTTTATAAAACAAACCCATCTGTATACAGTAGTAACTAATTGTTTACACAGGTCGTTTTCTTTACTGTTTATATCCCCTCATTATTCATCCTTATTTAACCGTGAAGTGTGTGGTAGTTGTGTGAGAGATGAGAAATGTATCAGCAAATAATCTTATATAAATCTTTAAGTTCTGGGCGTCGTAAAGACTTCTATATAAATAAAGGTGATATATTCTGAAACTTAAGTTTGAGGTGGGGTAGGGAAAGTGAGAGAGGACACAGTGAGGACAGGAGAGTAAAAGGAAGAGGGGAGATATTAGGAGCACAAATTTGCAGGGGGAGGACAGAGTGAATGGATGCAGCAGAATAAGAGGAACAAGAATGAAGAGAGAGGGGCGACCGAAAAAGGAGAGGCAAAGGATGGATGAGAGTGAGGGAAGGGGGAGAGCGAAACGATTATGACAGGAAGAGTGAAAGAGACTTCAGAAGCACAGGGATGACACTCTTAAACGAATTTACTAGCAACTCTCTCTCTCTCTCTCTCTCTCTCTCTCTCTCACACACACACACACACATACAACTAAGACACGGGACTGATCGCAGTTGTGTCTGCAAATCCGTATCCAGCTTGACAATGGATATAGGTGAGTGAGGAGGGAGGAAAGAATCGAGACGGAGAGATACTATAAGAGGATATTGAGGAGGAGAAGGAGATGGAGATCGAGAAGGAAGTGAGGATGGGTGGAGAGGGATATGGCTTGGAGTGGTAAGAACTTAAGGGAGGGCAGCCTGATGACGGAAGTCAGGGTGAAACGGAGGAAATCTGTTTGCAGTCAGGTCCCCCAGGATTAACACGCCTGGATGCGGAAGAACAGGGGTCGGATTGAAGGGAGAGTGGAGAGAGATTACACTGAAGAAACATGTGTTGGTAGAGGGGTGTAAGAATGGAGGGAGGGACGCAAGTGAGAGACAGTGTGAGGGGAGATGAGGAGAGAGAAGAAGAGTGAGGGGAAAGAAAAGGATAAGGGGGAGCCAGAGGTGAAGGATGAAGAACAAGCAAACAAGACGACTCATTAGGAGCATAATTTGGCAGTGGAGAGAAAGAAAGGAAGGAAACAGGACGAGACGAGACGAGACGAGAGAGAGAGAGAGAGAGAGAGAGAGAGAGAGAGAGAGAGAGAGAGGGCATTAGTAGAAAGAGGAAGGAGATAGAGATTGATGCGAACACGAGAGGTGGGAGAGAAAGGAGGGATGTGAGAAGGAAGAGAAGTGAGGGAAGAGAAGAGGATGAGGCAAGGGAAGAGAGGACAGAAGATATATCATGAAGAAAATCGAGAAGACAAATCTGAAGGTAGAATGGGAAGTATTTTTAACGTAAGATAGGATTCAAGAGGAGGAGTGGAGGATGAGATGCGAGAGAAAGACACAGAAAGATGTAGGGATGAAGGGAGAAAAAGAAAGATGGAGAGACAGAAAAAGAGAAGAGAGAAAGGGTTAGGAAGAGAAGAGGGTGATGCGAAGGAAGAATGCTGAGGACACGTACCATAAGGAAGTGTTGGATAGAAAAATGAAACTGAGAGAATGGAGGTGAAGGAGAAGTGGGAGGAGGGAAATGGTCGCAAGAGAGCAGGAGGGGAGAAAAGAAAAGGGGAGAAGGAAAGACGGTACGTAAGAGGAAGGAGGGCAAAAAGGGTTGAGGGGAGGGAAGGAAGAAAATGGGAGGTGGGAGTAGGAGATGAGAATAGGGAAAGTCAGGAAAAGGAGTGGATGAGGGGGAAAGAAGAAAGGGTGAAGAGGCATTATGAAAGAGAGAGAGAGAGAGAGAGAGAGAGAGAGAGAGAGAGAGGGGCAGTGGAAGCGCTAATTGATCGTAAAGTGGAAGGAGTGGGAGGTGGAGAAAAAGGAGCAGAGGTGGGAGAAAGAGGAGGGAAGAGAGGAAGAGTGTCAGCAGGGTAATTGAGAGAGAGAGAGAGAGAGAGAGAGATGGAAAAAGGTGAAAGACAGAGGAGAGAATGAAGGATGAAAGCCAGGAAAAAAAAAAAATAGTAACCGTGGGAAAGACAGGAGGGTGGAGAAAATGAATGAGAGGAAGGAATATATATGATGATGTGTGAGAGAGAAGAGGTAAGAGGAAAAGGGTAAGAGCAGTGAATAATAGGAAGAGGTGAGAGAGAGAGAGAGAGAGAGAGAGAGAGAGAGAGAGAGAGAGAGAGAGAGAGAGAGAGAGAGAGAGGGAGAGAGAAAATAAGGACAGGTGGGAAAAAAAGGAGGGAAGAGATAGAGAGGAAGAAGAGGGAAATTTTTAGAATGGATGGCAGAGAAAGAAGGGAGGAGAGAAGGGGAGAGGGGAGGGGAAAGAGAAGAGGTGAGGGCAAGAGAGGGAGAGAAGGGAAGAGGTAAAGAGTGAGATCAAGGAAAAGACGAATTAGACCAATGGGATGAAAAGGGTGAAAGGAAGGGAAAATTAGTAAATCTGGAAGGGAGAGTGGAAGAAAGAGAAAATAATGAGAAAAGGGAGGGAAAGGAGGGAGGAGATAAAGAGTGAGAGGAGGGAGAAAGAAGAAAAGATTAAAAAATGAGAAAGGAGAAGAAGGAGGAGAAGAATTCAGAGAGGATCCACAAGATGGCCTGCCAGGCTGGAGGGTCAGAGGGGAAGTAAATCAGCAAAGGACTCCCTCAGGTCCACTGGCTAAAGGTTAGAGGTGGGGCGGGGTGGAGGTGGAGGGTGGAAAGGATAGAAGGATGAGTGTGGTAAGGCTGATGGAAGAGCCACCTGGTGCGAGGAAAAGGACGGGTCTTTGTCATCATTCTCAACATCATCATCATCAGAATTAACCATCCTTTCATGTTGTTCTTGTATATCATCATCATTATATTTCCTTTCATGTTGTTTCAGTAGGCCACCACCACCACCACCATCATCATCATCATTAACAAATTCCCTTTCATGTTTAGTATATCCTCAACATCATCGTCACTGCTTTCCTCTCAGGATTCCTTGGTATACGTAAAATACACCTATGTGAAGTGCATAGCTTGTCAATGAAGCAATTACTGTTGGTTAAATGTAGTAGTAATTAGTGATGACTCGTTACTACAGTCTCTTTCATTACCAGAACTGCAGATGTCGTTCACAGGCACGTAAAACAATGACCTGCATCAGTATTCACATACACACCCACACGCACATGCACACACAAAGGCCAACAGACACAAACAGATACTCTCTGCACATGTACACACACACCCTCTCTCTCTCTCTCTCAGTGATAAAGATGTGGGCATCGTTGGCCGAACTGCAAAAGCTGCGGACGACAAAGAGCTATTAAGTAATGTCTTATAATTTGAGAAGACAGAAGAATTACATAAGAACATTGTTGAAATAGAGGAGTGGTCTGAACAATGGCAAATGACGTTCAACTTGGATAAGTGCAAGGTGATGCACATCGGCCATGCAGATCCAAGAACCAAGTACTCAAAGATAAGTGAGACCTGTAGTAACGACTTGGAAAAAGACCTAAGTGTACTAATCAGCAATGACCTCAAGTTTCCCAAGTTCTCTAAGCAATGCATTAAGTAGACAAAAAAGAACAGAGGCTTTCAGGTTATATAAAGGGACAGTCTAGGCACAGAAACAAGAAAATTGCACTCTCTCTGTACATTTCTCTTTCACTTACGCAACTGGAACATGCAGGATAGTTCTGCTACCTGACTACCTGACCCTGAAGAAGGATATTGCAAGGCTTGAGGGAGTCCAGGCGCGTTGGATACCAGACAAGGCAGCTGGCACTGGACCTCTTTCCGTTAGAGACTAGGCGTTTGTGCTGACAGATAACAGGTTTTCAAAATCTCTCGTGGATGTGAAAACACTGACCACCAACACATATTAGTATAAACAACGACTCAACGAGAAATCAATGATGGAAACATGACTTGAAGCACTACCATTATGATACATTAGGTAATCTCTTCACGTACAACACCTGCAGTACCTGGAATTGGCTACCAGCACAGGTAGTTATCAGTTCTTTGATAAGCAGTTCAAAGCTAATTCAGACAATATTTTCTTAGGCAAAAGGTAGTGATAGATTGATTGCTTCCTCCTCTCGTGTAAAATTTCCTAACTCAGTCTTTTTCCTCCGAGTTATGTGTACTTGCTTTTCCGAGCCCATACTGCAGGTGAGAGAGGTGGGTGGGGAGAACATTCATCTTTACCATACCTTCACTAGGTGAATAGTAACATGAACCAGAGAACTTCATTCATGGTACCTCGTCGGTTTGGGCTGTAAGACCATTTGTGATACTACTTGTCCTTCTCTGTCTGTCTGTCTGTCTGTCCGTCTCTCTCTCTCTCTCTCTCTCTCTCTCTCTCTCTCTCTCTCTCTCTCTCTCTCCCACCTGGCCCACCAACGCGTCTGCCTGTGTGATAAATAGTGCCCCGCTCAGGCCTGCGTCATTAATAAGGCCATGTGAGGTGTTGGCCCATTGGACGCATTAAACCCAACACCTGCTGATTATACACACGCTGATGGCACACCTGATGACGCTCCTAACTCTCTCTCTCTCTCTCTCTCTCTCGTCGGCCATTCGGGGGAGTTAATTTTGTAGTGGTTAGCACATCCAGCCTACATCTGGAAGAACCCGAGATCAATTCCCTGTTTTGTGAGGATCTTGGACATGGACCCGTATTCTTGTCGGTTAAGATCGCCCTCTAGCACCTCTTTCTAAGAGATTTATTTTGCTTATTTCTCCTTACGATCCTCTTCATTGTCATATAACTCATTCAAATACCAGCATACTCAGCATAAATAACATACAAACTAATATTAATCACCCGTATCCAAAAATAAATTGCTAAGGAAGAGGAACTAGGGAGCTTCCTTGATCGACGAGAACACGGACCATGGTTTCTTCCTTCCTATGTCCCCATTCACTCACCTGCACAATTAGGGACCTGTCTGGCAACTCCGATGGTTGCGTGTCTTCTTCAAGGGGAAATATGTGGCTTGGAGGTAATTGCTTGTGTTAGGAGTATGGTCTATGTGGCTTTAAAGACTGCGTAACACCATTTTTTATTGCGACTTATTCTGGATATTTCATCACAGTATCCAATCTCATGCTACTGTTGCAAACCATGCCAATTTTAGCACCATGTAAACAGAGTATGAAGGAATACAAAGGTGTGTGTGTGAGAGAGAGAGAGAGAGAGAGAGAGAGAGAGAGAGAGAGAGAGAGAGAGAGAGAGAGAGAGAGAATCACAAAGGAAATGTTACAAGCCCTTCTGTATTTCCTATACTACAACCCTTTCTGTTCCTTGTGCATCGATAGACAACAATCTTAAATTTTCGTTTTGTTCTTAGGCTCGTCTGCTATTAAGGTCTAGAACACGGTATCTAAGGATCGTTGTCATCAACATCATCATAATCACTACGACCATCATCATCACCGTGTATTTCAGTTTATTTAGTCAGTAATATGCTGACAACACAACAGTATTTGCAGATAATGACAAACAGTTGCAACTTGCTCTTGATGCCATTCGAGATAATGGTAGCCTTGGGGCACTGCAGGTAAATACCGATAAAACTAAAGTCACAGTATTTTCTAGGAGTAAAGTAAAAAAGTATAAGATCTTTAAGTTTGGAAATGATAGTACTGAAGTAGCTTACGATTATGTATACCTTGGTACGAAATTTAACTTCAATGGTTTATTTCACAAAGCTCAGAAAAAACAAGAATTTCAAGTTAACTTCAATGGTTTATTTCACAAAGCTCAGAAAAAACAAGAATTTCAAGTAAAAAAAAAAAAAAAAAAGCAACGTATGGATTATTAAGCATAATCAAAGAGTTCAGTCTTCTATATAGAAGTATTGATTTAAATGAAAAACTTTTATTGATAATTTTATCATACGGATGTGAAATTTGGGGCTGTGAGAACCTGGATATTCTAAATTTAGCATACAACAGATTTCTGAAGGGACTGCTTAAGTTGACTAGGTCTATGGTGTACGGGGAACTTGGGACTAAATTATATTCGAGCACATAGACAAGAGAATGGTTAACTTTTGACTCAGAATTGCAACTGGTGAAGAATACAAAATCTTAAATGTGCTATACAATTTTTTTTTTTTAAGGCATTACATGACGTAGAACAATATAAATCACCTTGGTTAAATAAAATGAAATTCCTTATGGACAGTGATGTAATGTCAAATGTACTGGGTGATCCAATGAACTTTAACGGCAAGTGGTTTAAGGAAGCATTCAAGCTTATATCGAGTGATATTGATGGTCATAAATAGGGGGAAGATGTTGATAAAACCACCATGTGTATAAATTACAGGTTAATGACTACCAGCAAGGAGTTGCAGTTTTATATCATTGCACTATCAAGAAAATTTTCAGTTATGTAAATTTATATGTGGAAACCATAAGTTACCAATTGCTAAGGGGGGACTTGGCAAGATTAATTTTAATGAACGAGTGTGTACTCTGTAATGCTGGTGATACTGGTGACGAATTTCATTATTTGTTTAAGTGTCCATATTTCATATCGCAAAGGAAACGATACGTGAAGAGATATTTTAATGACAACCCGAATACGATAAAGATCATCACAGATATTAAGCGGCAAACAACACTGTGTTATTCTTAAACTGACTACATTAGTAGGAGAGATAACGGAATGCTTCAGCAAACGAAAAACGATCTTAATAATGTACCGGTACTTTATCTGAATGTTTGTTCTACTAGTAAACGGATGATTTATTTTTTATATGTTTACTCTTATAAGTTACTGTATGTATTGTATCCAGTTCTCTGCAAAACCTTATATACTCCAAAACCCCACTTGGGGTCTATCTATCTATCTATCTATTGCCAGACGCCATAATCCCATAAGAGGTGGCCATTTGACTCTTGAGTTATTTGTTCTACGGGGAGGGGCACTAACCCTCCACCAACCCACTTGTTGACACGTAGGGAGCATGTATAGTTTGGTTATATGGTTACCACCCAGCGTTGTAAATGGTTTCTTGGCTTACAGGAAACCATTTGGATTGTCATTCAATGTAAAGCCACCTGTAAAGGAAATTAACACAATAAGAAGTGAGAGAAAAGATGGGAGAAATAGAAAGAGAGGAGGGCAGGCACAGAAAAAGAATGATAAAGGCTAAGGAAGAAGTGAGCAGCACAACATCAAGTGAGTGGATGATGGTCGCCACCGGTCGCTTGAGTAAATTATACCTTTCAAACCTTTCAAACCTTCAAACCAACAACATCATCATCATCGTCACCAAACCATCATCATCATCATCATCATCATCATCATCATCCCGACTCTCATTCTGTTCATAACTATTAGAATAAAGGCATCGCCTCAGTCGTGACTTACCAATCATGATATCCAGTTTAGAAAAATGCTGTAAATTTCTACTACTTCAGCATAAGCATATGAGATGAGCAGACTTACTGTGGATAGTATAGCATATACTGTAGTAATAATAATAATAATAATAATAATAATAATAATAATGAAAATAATTAACAGTAATAATAATAATAATAATAATAACAATAATAATAATAATAATAATAATAATAATAATAATATAGAGAAGAGAATGCACAACAAGAACAAGAACAAAAATAAGAACAAGAACAAGAACAAAAATATGAACAAGAACAAGAAAAAGAACAGAACAAGAAGAAATAACAAGGTAAATCTAATATCCAGATAAATGTATGAGATTTACCAAAGCTTGCCGCTTATATGTCCTCGTAAGTGTCTGATTATATATATATATATATATATATATATATATATATATATATATATATATATATATATATATATATATATATATATATATATATATATATATATATATATATATATGGTACTGTATTCGTAGTTAGTAGTGCCGTGTTAGCAGTGCCGTAGTTGTAGTAGTAATACTAGTAATACTGCTACAACTAGTAGTAGTAGTTGTTGTTTTTGTTGTTGTGATGATGGAGGTGGTGGTGAAGGAGATGGTGGTAGTAGTAGCAGTAGTAGTAACAACCGCAGGCTCATGTGAACGTGAACCCGGTGGACTACAGACTGAAATTTCCGTCATCCCTCAGCCCACAACCGTCCTTTAGGAGACAGGGTGGGAGCTGAGGGAAGTTTGTATAACCAGGCAGTGAAGCCACCTGGCCATATCAGTGCTACCACGTGAAGGCATCCCTAGCCAACAGGAAAACGAGAGAAATACTATAAAGTTACTGGTGTGTATATATATATATATATATATATATATATATATATATATATATATATATATATATATATATATATATATATATATATATATATATATATTTCAAAGTAAAAATTTCTATTCTTCTTTGTGCATGAATTTATACCGAGTGTTCATGCAGTGCTTAGTAATAAAGTCCATTTATAAACTAAACGAACACTTCGAAACAGCCATCTTGCCACTGGAGCAGCCTTTCTTCTGTGTGCTGGAATCACGTAAAAACTGTACATAGGAATATATATGACTTCTTTCTTTCTTTTTGAGGGGGAAGGGAAACCAGTAAATATTTCTGTCCAATTAAGTTTTCGGTAAATGGATTGCACGTATAAATAATTTTCCATAATTTTACAACTACTACATTGTTTGAGTCACAGTAGCGTCAAGAATCTGTAAGTAGTGCTTTAAATAATTCTTTGCTATTATTTATGCCTCGTCTCTTATTCAGAGGCATTTTTAGGTATTGCTTTTGCCTGTTTGTTGCCCATCTATATTTCCCTACCGACATGACTCCTTACTTCAGTATTCATGGCACACTGTCTTTCTCTCGCCCCGGCTGCAGGTGTGTGTAAGTGTGTGTGTGTGTGTGTGTGTGTGTGTGTGTGTGTGTGTGTGTGTGTGTGTGTGTGAGAGAGAGAGAGAGAGAGAGAGAGAGAGAGAGAGAGAGACAGACAGACAGACAGACAGACAGACAGATAGACAGACAAACAGACATACAGACAGACAGAACAGGCAGGCAAAGAGGCAGACAAATGGGCAGGCAATAGAAGACACACACAAACACTCACACACACACACACACACACACACACACACACACACACACACACACACACACACACACACACACACACACACACACACACACACACACACACAGGTGAAGAGGTGAGGGAGAGAGAGAGCTCATGAATGCTAAATCTCGTGAATCCATTCAATACTTTTCCGTGTAGTCTCCCTACTTGCACTTGAAAATTTCTGACTTTGAAAGGACTTCGTTTACTGAAAGGTTAAGACATTTATATTCATCCCATCCATTTTGAAAAACTTCCCATGGGTATATCACAGTGGTCCAGTGATAGTGTTAGAGAGAGAGAGAGAGAGAGAGAGAGAGAGAGAGAGAGAGAGAGAGAGAGAGAGAGAGAGACAGACAGACAGACAGACAGACAGAGAGAGAGAGACAGAGAGAGAGAGAGAGACTCCACCTGACTGTAAGGAATAAAGCCTATATATCTATCTATTGCCGTACGCCATAATCCCGTAAGGGGTGGCCATTTGACTCCGAGTTATTTGTTTACGGGGAGGGGCACTAACCCTCCACCAACCCACTTGTTGACACGTAGGGAGCACGTATGGTTTGGTTATATGCTTACCAGCCCGCGTTGTAAATGGTTTCTTGGCTTAGAGGAAACTATTTGGCTTGTCACTCAATGTAAAGCCACCTGTAACGGAAGGAAAAGCAATAAGAAGTGAAAGGAAAGATGGAAGAAATAGGAAGAGAGGAGGGCAGGCACAGAAAAAGAATGATAAAGGCTTAGGAAGAAGTAGGCAGCACTACATCAAGTGAGTAGATGATGGTCGCCAGAAATAAGTGTTCCTTTTTTTATGTCATGATCTAATCTGAATTTTCGCCATTAGAAAGGGCGCGTAATCTCGTCCGGTAAGAAGGCTCCCTAACACCCCTTCCTTGGCGATTTATTTTGGACATGGCTGATTAATAGCCGTTCCCACGCTATTTATGCGAGTATGGTGATATGGGAAGCAATTATGTAACAGACTAGGACATGAAGATGTAATAAGGGAAATAAATTGATTAGGAAAAGGTGTTAGGGTGGTCCAAATATAACGCTTCCCTTACATTCCTCCGAGCAATTTCTTACGTTTTGAAGGGACGGCTCAGTCAGTGTCAATGGTTCGTCGCTTATTATTTCCTCCCGCTGCCACATCCACGCCCACATCAGCAAACTGAGCCCCCCCCCACGACGCAATTTACTGCCGGGTGAGAGTCTGCTGGGGCGCTATTTACCGACCATCCTATACACAACTTTATTTAATCTCTCTCTCTCTCTCTCTCTCTCTCTCTCTCTCTCTCTCTCTCTCTCTCTCTCCGTATATACAAGTAGATAGATAGCTGGACAGATAAAATATGTAGGCTACTGTTTGTCCGTCTATCTGCCTGTCTCCGTCTCCAACTGTCCTTCCCCTCTCCTCTCTCTCTCTCTCTCTCTCTCTCTCTCTCTCTCTCTCTCTCTCGCCACGGGGAAGGTTGGGTGGTGTGAGGCAAAAAGGGCTCATGAATGCATAATACACCCCCGGCAAGACTGATTTTCCCCTCTATTTTTACTCCACCTTGTCTCTTCCATTCCACTTTCACACGATTACCATCTCACTTTCTCAAATTAAGTTTCCTTCACAGTATTCAGTCCAGCTTATGGAACGCCTTTGGGTTAGTGTAGGCTTAATCTAACCCCTGGTGTTTTAAAATCTCCTTGATACTTAGTCAAATCTTCTGGAGAAAAGAATAATACAACTACATGCTATCATGGTAGTGAAGGCGTTAGCTGTTTCAGTTCGATGTCTTGTTTTCTTGTTCATTTTTTTTCCTTATTCCTGGGTGATTCTATTCAGCCTTTGGAGATATTTATCTTTTCTTTGCTTTCCTTTTCCTTTCCTTTTTACTCAGCGCGTTACATTACTAATATAAAAAAATAATCTGATGGTAGCATAATTTCACAAAAAATAATGGGAATGAAGGATATGATATTCTTCTGGTTATCCACTACTTCAGACAGCTTTAAAGCTGTTTTTTTTTCTTTCTTTCTTTCTTTTCCTCTTACCCATTGAGCACGATGGCCACTTCATTTTATATTATTAATCATTCTTTAGAATTGTTATACAGTAACACTTTCTTCAGGATACATAGGAACTTGTAATTTGTATGTAGTTGTCTAAAGATAACAAGGATGTGAATCAAATGACCAAATACATTTTTTTTTTCCTTATTTCACTGTATCGGCCTAAAATCGTCATATCCCAGCTTGAGTGCTGAGTTGCAACAGTAGATTAACGCTACAATACGACAATGGTTACGAAGAGGTGCTATGGCAACGATGCAGGGTTGTTGCTTTTATTTCTCTTCCATGGCGGTACGTGAAGTAAGTTGTAACAAGATGAAAATCTGGGCCAAGTTAAAATGAAAGAAGTATAGTGAAAGTTCATTCTTATTTTAAGCCCTTGAGTCTCATGACGTGTAAACACATAGACAGATAGACAGATCCAGACGTCAGAAGCGTTTGTTTAAAAAAGGACATACGTTTAGTGTTGAAGGGGTTACTGAAGGCCCTGTGTAAACCTTCCTTTTCCAAGCTTGCCCGAAAATGAATATAACAGGCAAAAATCAGTTGCATCATACATCTTCGCATTAAAGGGGTGAAACCTGTGGTGTGGATCTGTATGCAAGTCTGGATGTACACTTGCTGCAAAAAGTATTGGGCCACACTTCGCGTGAGACAGCCTGACACATGACGCGATGGCTATTTTAAAAAAATAAAAAAAATAATTTTTCCCCACGTTGTTAACTTGCTTTCATAAGGATGCATTATAACATACTATTGATATTCCTTAGATGATATTATTATCACGTTAATATTTAGACGAGAAAATATTAGTCTTTCTGGGGCATCTGCAGCTCTGTTCGTCATTTTGGACATCATGGTTGCCTTCCTGTGCGATAATTTTTGAAGCGGGTGTACGAATTTCTTCGTTTCTCTGTCTTTCCGAACGAAGTCAACTGTAGGGTCGAGTCTTGTCACTGGAGGGGTTTGTTCATCAGTCTGTCTGTCCATCTGTCTATCTGTCCATCTGTTTGTCTGTCCACCTGTTTATCTGTCCATATGTGATCTGTCCATCTGCCCATCTATCTGTCTGTCCATTTGTCTGTCTGTCTACAGACCAGCTCCTTGTCTTATGGGAAGTGGCCTCACCAAAAGGACCAAGAAGTGTCTGTCCCTATTAAGCAAACACCCTTATTCCCACAACACACCACGTGTCTCATTTACCTGCAGTCGTACCTTCCCCTCTCCACATCGTTCTTGGTCTTCTTCTCCACCTAGGCATCTGTCTGTCTAATACAGAAGAGGAAGAGTACGTGCAATAAGCAAAGTAAATCACAAAGGAAAAGGTGTTAGGGAATTTCTTTACCCTTTATCTCATGGATCATTCTTCAAGCAGTTTTAACACAACCAAGCCCTTTCTCATAAGCACAAATCCGATATGGGTGTTTGGATTGAGAAAAAGGTGTGCGGAAGTCTAAGGCTCGTATACCCGTCGGTTAAGGAGGCTCCATAACACCTCTTCCTTAGCGATTCATTTTTAGATATAGCTTTTGTATGCAAGGAGGAAGAAACCAAAGGCCAGGAGTTCGCAAGATTGTTCCTTCCAAGAGAAAATGAAAACAAAATAACAGTGAGCCAAATTCGAGAACCGCTCATTTCCAGATGCCTCGACACACTGTGTTTATAATACTGGAGACAGTAGCCAGTAGGAAATACAGACAGAGGGAGACAGTTCCAGAGTTGACCTGTTGCATACACGATGGACTGGGAGTAACGATTAAATCTTGTATTAGAGAGTTGGACAGACAAGAGATGAGAGTTTGTTGCTGCCTAATATTCTTTTGTATGTTATTATTTTTTTTTTTTTATGCAGAGTATGTCGATATTGGAAAGATTTATATACCACAGAGGAGGACAGCAAGGTGTAGTAAACAAAATAAAATCGCTTAGGAAAAGTTGTTAGGCAGCTTCTTTAGCTGAGGAGAATGCTGGCCTAAGTGATGTATAGCGTAAGTGTATGTGTGTTAGAATCTATATTTAATTATTCATATATGAAATACGGTCCCTAACAGGTTGTGTGGTAACTGAAGGAAAAATGATGCCAACAGAGAGAAACTGTGTTAAGACTGAAGATAAAACAGTCTCGGCCCGACTTGGACCCTCTTCAGACATTAAAAAGGACGAAACATATGCCAGTATTTACTGTATGACGGAGAGAGAGAGAGAGAGTTCTTTATATTTTTTTTATATACGTTACCTCTAAAAGTACTGAAATTCTCGGTGTTTCACTTAGCAGTGCCCTCAGTTTATTTCTCACATTGGATCATTTGCTAAAACCGCTTCAAAGAAACTTCGATAATTGTAGAGTCCGTAACTTCTTCACTGACGAGCAGTTAGCTATTACTGTATTTAGAAGAGTAATTTGCGATCTCAGCTGGAATATCGCTCCCCCTCGTGGAATGGATGTGAAGAGATTGCATTAAAACAACTAGACAACATTCAGAACAAAACTGTAAGAATTACTGATAACAAATGAAGTATTTACCTCCCCTACAAGTAAGAAGGAACGTGGCCTCTCTTGTATTGTTTTACAGATAATTTAATGACAAAACTTCAACCTACGGTGGTTCAAGTTCAACTGTTACAGATTTTCTATGAATGAAGGACACCAGTGATCTGGTGTATGGATTATTTTTTTTTTTCTTTTGTTTTTCTTCCTCTGGTCTCATTGTAAAAAAAAATAATAATAATTACAACTATGGGATACCTCTTGACCTAAATGCCAAATCTGACGCCTCCATTAAAAAAAAAATAAATAAATAAACAAAAAAAGTCAATAAATAATACAGGCTTTATTTATATATTTATTCATTTATATCGCCTTTCGACAGAGAAAAAATGAAAACTTTAAGAATGTGATCCTGCAGAGTTGGTAAATTATTTATTCCTGTACTTCTGATATTTTATGAAGTCCTAGTGATTGATGAACAGGGTGGCTTTAGGAGTGGCAGGGGATGTGTGGATCAAGTATTTGCAGTGAAACAGATAGCAGAGAAGGTTTGTGAGAAGGACCATAAGATGTTCATGGCATTCATGGATTTGGAAAAAGCATACGACAAAGTAGACAGAGAGGGATTGTGGAAAATTTTGCGCATGTATGGTGTAGATGGTAAGCTGGTAGGTGCCGTCAAGAGGTTTTAAGATTGTTGCGAAGCATGTGTAAGGGTTAGTGGACATCTAAGTGAATGCCTCACGATCGGTGTGGGCGTGCGACAAGGTTGTGTGATGTCCCCATGGTTGTTCAATATATATATATGGATGGGGTGAAGAGAGAAGTGATGACACGAGTGGTGGAGAGAGGGATGGCGTTGGTAATGAATGGTGATGGATGGAATATCTCAAATTTGTTGTATGCTGATGATGCGTACTGCTTGCAAGTACCGGACAGGAACTTGGTAGGCTGGTGCAGAATTTTGCTGATGTCTGTAAGCGTCGTGCCTTGAAAGTAAATGTAGAAAAGAGCAAATTGGTGGTTACTGAGAGAGAAGGTGACTCCTAGTGTGATATCACAGTGAATGGAGAGACACTGGAACTGGTGAGAGAGTCCAAATACTTGGGTACAGTGATAGAAAAGAGAGGAAAATGTGCAAAAGAAGTTGAAAGTGGAGTGACACAAGGAAGAAAAGTAGCTGGTGCAATGAAGGCCTTGATAAGAAATAGAGGCTTGAATGTTGCAGCTGCACGAGGCTTACATGAGGGAGTGTTGGTGCCAACTTTAACATATGGATGTGAGACAATGGTGTGGCATGAAAATGAAAAGTCAAGAGTAAGAGCAGTGAAGATGGGACTGCTGAGGAATGTATGTGGAGGGGGGATAGGATACGAAATAATGCGGTTCGTGAAAGGTGTGGAGTGAGGAATTCGGTGGACACCAGAATCGAAGAGAGTGTGCTGAGATGGTATGGTCATGTGGAGAGAATGGATAACAATAGAAAAGTGAAAAAGGTATATCTGAGAAAATTCGAAGGAAGGAAGAGGCGAGGTAGGCCAAGAAGGTGGAATGATGTGAGGAAGAGAGGTTTGGAAGTCGGTGATGCGAGGGAACTGACAAGAGATCGAGCTGGCTGGATAAATGTTGTGAGAAGTGCATGATCAGCGATTTTGGCACCCCTTTTTAATGTGGCAGCGTCCAGATTGACTCAATCGGATACGTTTGTGATGCTACAGAATGTGGTGAATGTTCTTGGCGTATCCGATAAAGCAAGGATTCCAGGGGCTTGAATGATGAGTGAACGGAAGCGTTGCCCAATGAATTCCCACCGTCACTAACTCAAGAGTTGCCATTGATCGCCAGCTAGTTCAATATGGAAGTCGGGCTACTCATGCAGAGACCACAGATCGCAATATCTTTAAAAATCTCTCCCGTGATATTTAATGACATACCGTACGTAAGTTCTTCATGATATTTTTCTGTAGTAGCTATTCTAATTTCCTAGATATGCTTTAATGCGGTAAATGCAGGAAAACGTTACTATAGAAGCCGTGAAAGCACATCGGGTGTGACAGCATCCATCACATATTTACAAGTCTCTAGCTGCACATTATGTTTGAAACCCATATAATTTAGAGTTCTAAAAGAACAATGATCCATCTCCAAAATGCTGAAGGAAATCGACAAAGTTTTTCATATGAAAAATGTACAATGTTTAAAGCCGAAATCGTGCAGAGACGAGACCGCCGGCCGAAATTCGACGATGCCGAGGGCTCCAAAATACCGTACTAAAAGTCAAAACAACACACCAGTGCTGTACCCTGAACAGGGTATTCTTCTAGACTTCAGGAAATACTTCAGTCTAGGCACTGTCCATTTTCCTCTGCAAAGGTTTTCAATGATCTTTGTACAGTAGGTCCAGCGGGGCAGTACACACACGTGAGTTTGTTATTGTTTATAATCCTAACGTACGATCTTCAGCCGTGTCGTGCTAATATTTCTTAATGAAGAATCGTTACTTGTTTCTCGTAACACTTTATTTGTGCTTTGACAAATACATGAAATGGATGTAAAATAAAGCTTATCGATATTTAAGGAAGGAGAGAATAATAACCGTCCCGAAACCAAGATGGTAGACTCAGCTCACCATTTTTTTAACTTTATTCTTTACTATAATGCAGCCTCTCTTCCTTGTAGCAGTGACTAAAATAATGTTATAAATTCTCTCTTCCTTCTTGTGACACAGAGGGCACATAAAATGAACGGAGTTTAGTAGACCGACTTTGATGTCGAAAATTAAATAATCTGGTGAAGAGTGCAAGTTTTTCCTTGGTTAGTGACATCGGGAATTGGGCAAGTTTGGGCTGTCTGGACATTGCTTTGCTACTCCTCACACTGCCCTTGGGTGGGAGAGGAGGTCCGGATGATGATGATGATGATGATGATGACTTCTGATATCTTAACTATCTATTGATCAGTCTATCAGTGAAAGTGGCTATCAGTTTATCTGTCTGTCAGTCCATCTGTTCGTCAGTCTGTCTGTCTGTCTGTCTGCCACGTGGAGCTATGAGAGAGGTGGGGTGGCGGTAAGCAGACAGGGCTCATGAATGCTTAATACTCCCCTGACGAGTCCGACTCTCTCTCTCTCTCTCTAAAATGTAATCGGAGTGAAGGAGTTACGTGCTTCGACTTAATTACGTATTTCCTTGGTTATTCTTGCTCTCCCAGGGACTGTATTCTTGTCGGTTAGGGAAACTCCTTAAAACATTTTCCTAAGTGATTTGTTTTTCTTTGTACACCTTACTGACCTCCTCAGTATTACACAAATATCTATAATATCGCCACACTCTGCATAAATAATGTGCACTATGATATTAACCAGCCATATCCAAAAGTAAATCGCTGAGTATGAGGTGCTAGGGAGCCTTCTACATCTAGGAGATTATGGACCTCGTGCATATCTATTCACTTTTAGATCATTTTTCTAACTGAAGGTGTTATCTACAGGCCACAATAACCTCTTTACTAGTTAAGATCTAACCATATCTAAATAAAGGCCTCTGGTGGTAGTGCGTACTGGATAAAACAAATGATATCACAATGAAGATCTTATTTTTCTCAGGCGAGTCTTTGTTTTTCTCCGTGATTGTGTGTGTGTGTGTGTGTGTGTGTGTGTGTGTGTGTGTGTGTGTGTGTGTGTGTGAGTGTGTGCGCAATAGCTCTTTAACCATAATGAACTCTGTGTTGTATTTATTTTTTGATATTTTTGCTTGATTTTAAAACCTTGCGTCCGACGGAGAAAGACAGAGAAAGAGACACAGAGCCATTATCCATTCCAAAATACCTCGTTTTCATTTTTAAACCCACTCAGTCCGGTGACTACTCTCTATATTTTATCTTTGCTACTATTAGATGTTTTTATTTCGCTTAGGAAAGACTTCTAGTATCTAAGAGGTTAATGAAGGCTACATCTAACCCCTCCAGTTCGAAAAGCCTCTCCAGAGCTGAAAATAATCGGCTAATTCTAACAAGTACCATATCCTTTTTACTCTATCTTGGTCTAATATTGCAATCTCTCCATTTTGAATGCTGAGTTTTAACGACAGATTAGCAGTAAAACACGACGCTAATCACGAAGAGGTGCTAATGAAATAACGTAGAACCATACCATCGTCTTATTATTGCATTAAGCTACTCAAAATCAAATTTAAAAGGATAACAATTTGGGCCAAATAAAGGTAAAAAGATTGTAAGTATATATATAACGTCTTTCTATTTGTTACACAGTACTCATAATCCATGCATGTCTGGTCAAGCAGAACCTACAGGCTTGTCACTCACTGTAGATCAAGCAGAAACCCACAGGCTTGGCACTCACTGTAGATCAAGCAGAACCTACAGGCTTGGCACTCACTGTAGATCAAGCAGAACCTACAGGCTTGGCACTCACTGTAGATCAAGCAGAACCCACAGGCTTGTCACTCACTGTAGATCAAGCAGAACCTACAGGCTTGGCACTCACTGTAGATCAAGCAGAACCCACAGGCTTGGCACTCACTGTAGATCAAGCAGAACTTACAGGCTTGGCACTCACTGTAGATCAAGCAGAACCCACAGGCTTGGCACTCACTGTAGATCACGCAGAACCCACAGGCTTGGCACTCACTGTAGATCAAGCAGAACCTACAGGCTTGGCACTCACTGTAGATCAAGCAGAACCTACAGGCTTGGCACTCACTGTAGATCAAGCAGAACCTACAGGCTTGGCACTCACTGTAGATCAAGCAGAACCTACAGGCTCGGCACTCACTGTAGATCAAGCAGAACCCACAGGCTTGGCACTCACTGTAGATCAAGCAGAACCTACAGGCTTGGCACTCACTGTAGATCAAGCAGAACCCACAGGCTTGACACTCACTGTAGATCAAGCAGAACCTACAGGCTTGGCACTCACTGTAGATCAAGCAGAACCTACAGGCTTGGCACTCACTGTAGATCAAGCAGAACCCACAGGCTTGTCACTCACTGTAGATCAAGCAGAACCTACAGGCTTGTCACTCACTGTAGATCAAGCAGAACCTACAGGCTTGTCACTCACTGTAGATCAAGCAGAACCTACAGGCTTGGCACTCAATGTAGATCAAGCAGAACCTACAGGCTTGTCACTCACTGTAGATCAAGCAGAACCTACAGGCTTGGCACTCACTGTAGATCAAGCAGAACCTACAGGCTTGTCACTCACTGTAGATCAAGCAGAACCTACAGGCTTGGCACTCACTGTAGATCAAGCAGAACCTACAG
Source organism: Coenobita brevimanus (assembly GCF_032717465.1). Taxonomy (NCBI): domain Eukaryota; kingdom Metazoa; phylum Arthropoda; class Malacostraca; order Decapoda; family Coenobitidae; genus Coenobita; species Coenobita brevimanus. Next base: position 6,096,126 of record NC_137042.1, read on the forward strand.
GCTTGGCACTCACTGTAGATCAAGCAGAACCTACAGGCTTGGCACTCACTGTAGATCAAGCAGAACCTACAGGCTTGGCACTCACTGTAGATCAAGCAGAACCTACAGGCTTGGCACTCACTGTAGATCAAGCAGAACCTACAGGCTTGGCACTCACTGTAGATCAAGCAGAACCTACAGGCTTGGCACTCACTGTAGATCAACCTGAAGTGGAAAGAATAGTAATATACATTGACAGGAAGGATGGCAGAAGAAGGAATGGAGGAGGGCAGAAACAGAAAAATTAATGACAAAAGTGAAGGAAAATTTTGGCAACTCTAAATCAAGTGAGAGAATGATGGTAATTTCCACATACCACCACGTGTTCCCAGATGTTGTTGTTGTTGTGCTACTCCAGATCGATCGGGCTGACCCATCAACCGCAGGCAAACAACCGACCCTGCAGGGCAATCCCGCGCAGTGAACTGATGTTTCCTTGCGGCTGACGGCGCCTTACCACAACAAGACTCTCAGATATTAGTGTGGAGGTTTGGGTTTGCGTTTCTCCACCAGTTAACAGGGATAGAAGGCTCCACGTCATCCCGATATTTAACAATAAGGTTGCCACCCAGCGTTGTAAATGGATTCCTGGGTTAAAGGAGGTCGTATGGCTTCTCACTCAGTGTAGTCACCTGAAGTAGAAAGAACAGTAATAAGCAGTGATAGGACGAATGGGAGAAATAGGAAGAAAGGAGGCCAGACGCAAAAAAAGAATAAAGATAAGGGAAGAAATAGACCGCACAACATCAGCTGAGTGGATGATGGTTTCCCCTACCTACTGCCACGTCTTCGCAGTAAAGGAACTAAGAGGGTAGAGTGGTGGTGTGTGCATATTTGGAGAGATACATTTCTGTGTCAGCATCAGCATCAGTCCGTATTAAGTTCACTGAAGAGATGGACTCTTCATGAGACGGAGAGCCTGTTATTTATTGTTTTTCTCGGTTTGTGTTTGTTTGCTTGTCTATCAGTTCGCTTATTTGTCTGTCTGTCTGTCTGTCAACAAGTTTACACGAAAACTACTGGTGCGATTTTGACTAAAATTACAAGGATGATGGGCTATGACCTTTTAATCCCCAGATAAAATTTTGGGCCAAATTGGGCCAAGGCCTAGGCTGTAGGACTAAAAAATGTAAAAACTCCTTTCAGATTCGTCATATCGACATGAATCCTAAACCTAAAGGTGCATCTTTCAAATCTGCATCCTATAAATGCCTCATTAGCGGCAGACAGGTCAATGTCAGGTGGGTTGGGCCTAAAATTTCAAATAGGCATAAAATCGTAAATTGTCAGCCGATTTACTCCAAATTTGACATGTGACATCTTTGACTAGACATTCTGTTGTGTTTATACATCAGCACAAAAATGACTGCCGGGGACGGGTTTGCTGTGCCTTGGCACAGCTTCTTGTAATTTCCATTTTGTACGACTCGTTACGTACGAGTATGTGTCTGAGTTTATATGCGTCTGTGTGTGTGTGTGTGTGTGTGTGTGTGTGTGTGTGTGTGTGTGTGTATTGGTTTGCTTGTGTTCGTGTGTCTAATTATTAAATGTATATGGAAGTGTGTGTGTGTGTGTGTGTGTGTGTGTGTGTGTGTGTGTGTGTGTGAAATGCATCATACTATCAACATTCGTGTGTGCAGAAATATTCGTAATTCCCTAAGTAATTTACACAGGCATACCCATTAGCTCGTGAATTCCAAATTAACACACACACACACACACACACACACACACACACACACACACACACACACACACACACACACGCACACACACACAAGATCACGTCCCACTTTTAATTTAGACTGATATTCGCAAGAAGAACAAGAGACAAAGGAAGTGTCGGCTCTCGCCTCTTCTCGTCCTTCCTGGAAAACGAACAATAGCTCTCGATAATTTTCCTCTGGTACTAAATTCTGTTTTTGTAAAGGAAGAAGTCATGGGAACATTCTATAATATCCTTGTCTATCCTAGAAAAAAATAGATATGGGCTGGGAAATCACCATGACTTTTTTTTTTCCTCGATCTAGGATAGCAAGATTGAGAACACTGCTTGTATAGGTTTTATCTTCCTCATTCAAAGAACCCACTTGCCAGATTCAGTAAGGCAACCCCCCCCAAAAAAAAAAAAAAAAAAAAAAATCTACCTTCAGCTCAAATCCTTATGTATAAAATACAAGTTGAAAAGAGGTTTATAGTGATGATGATGATGATGATTCTGTCTTTATGTTGAAAACTTAATACGCACCTCTGACAAACAAAAAGCGAGATATTCATTGTGGATTATGATACAGAAGTGTTTATGTTTGAGATGGGGGAGGAGAGGGGGAGAGGAAGAGAAAAGTTGAGGTTGAGGAACGGGATGGAGAGGTATAAGAATGAGAGGTGTGAGATGGAGAATGGAGGAGTAGGAGACCAAGGATGAGGTGGAAGAGTGGGATTTATAGGTGTATGAATGATGGTAGTGTGATATAGTCAGCCTCAAGACGGAGGATAGGACGGAAGGCGATTTGCTATTGGCCATCCCTTCCGTACGGTGTCAGGTAATCTATCTTTTCAAGGAGAATCAAGGTTATGTTACGTTAAGTTAGGTAAAGCTACGTTAACGAAGCCTATCCACTGAGTTAGGAAACGTTTTATATTTTGCTCTTGCTGTTGTCAGGCAATTTGATGAGCTTAGGAAACGCGTCATTAATAACAGGTTTAGAGAAGATGATACGTACACCAAACAGTAGTATGAAGAATAATGTAAAAAATACGGAGCCAAATTTAACAGACCAAATAATACAAAGGCTATCATCCCGAGACGAGAAAAAATAGCGTACAGTGTTGATATACACTACAGAAATACAGAGAGTTCCGGCAAGTGAATGAGTAACATCAGGAGGCTATTTCTGGATTAACTTTGGACATAAATACATAAGCAGATAGCTAAAGGTATGGTAAGATGGTTCCATTTTTCTGCCATAATGGAGCTGCAGTTTCTATAGTCGCGGCGCACAACTCTGAGGCTATTATCGTACCTTGGCAACCTACCTCTCAACAGCGCATCCGATTTCCTATTATGTTATTCACGAATCATTTAATTATACAGGAGTATATTATACACGATTATTTTTATACACGAACATATTATAAGCAAATCACAAGCGTATCATATTTTACACGAAATCAGAAGCACTGTGAGGAGTAGGTTGCCAGGGTACGATAATTACAACCTCAAAGTCGCGCGCCGCGACTATAGTAACTTTATGGGTAAATAATGAAGGAGATTAATTTCCACCATAAGGTCATCATTGACTCTATTTATGTAACCAATACGAAATGGATTGAGCCAGTGCTTCCAGCTATTGATAAATTGTTAAATATATATACCGGTAAATATTTATCGAAAGACTGAAAGACTGAAAGTAAAGAATGAAAACATTAAAAATCTTGAAAAATGATAGAAAGCAACAATATACATTCAGTATTGGAGAGAGAGAGAGAGAGAGAGAGAGAGAGAGAGAGAGAGAGAGAGAGAGAGAGAGAGAATTATATAAATTATAGTCTATACTAACTGGCATCCCCTGGCAACATATGGAGTGTTTCTCTTGGAACCCCCCAAATGCAGTCATTGAAAATGTCACACAAGGTCGATGCTGCTGTTTCTCAATAAGATGCAGAATTAAGGTGTAACAATATTCATCAGATATTCAGAATGTGAAGCGCAAGATCCATTACTGTAATTTTTGGGTTTCATAAAATAACTGTAGTGCCTATTTTACCCGAACTATGATCCAAACTAACTTGGAGGTTTAATAATAATAATGATTAAACACCCTTTGATTCAACTGTTCATCACTCTGCTAATTATGAAATTAATTTTGTATATTTAAGAAACAGAAACAATTTATATTTACCCAATAATTACATATCGACTAGTTCATATAGGTATATGCAACGTTTGCCTTATATTTAAATATTTACCATTTCTCCAAGGTATGAAAATATTTTACTTTTCATACAGGTTGCAGGAACTCTTTAATTTTCATGCATTTATTATTCATAAAGTTTCCCTGACTTAAAAGTTTTTCTATTAAATAGCAGACTACTGTATGTCCTAGCAAAATATTTTGATTTCCATATTATTATGGGCATAACAATAGTGAAGAAATGATGTAGCTAATGATTGTTGATTATTAATATACCGTGTTTTTTTTTTTTGTTTTTTTTTTTACTGATCTTGAAAGAAATTAGAAACGTCTTGAAAATTATAATTTTCCTCGCTGGAAGAACTGGATTGATTCTGCTGTATCACTTATCACTATATAATTAGCCTTAAAATTACATCACAAAGTTTTATATACTTCCTGGACAACTTCTACATTCTTCATAAGTGAGAGTATCAGTGTAGTAGGTCAATATATTTTCAGTGCGGTTCATAAGCAGCTCAATTAGCAAGTTACGTGTGAATATCTTGTGTGTTGCGGGGACGGTTAAATCTGTTGTCGTAGTCTTGGGTGTGGCAGTGGGAGTGGGAATTAAGAGAATGATGCAGGTTAGGCTGATAACGCTGAGTGAGCCGTCCCATGCGAGGAAAAGTTTGGTTTGCCAAGGAACTCCTGGTGTAGGTGGTGTCACACCAAACATACCAAATATTGTCTTGTTCACTATCTTTAGACACAGTACTCTAAAGATTAAAGTCTATATATAGAGCTTCTCCATAAACACAATGACAATGACTTTTATTATGTAAATGTTTGCCGAAGCCAAATCCTTCAATTCTCGAATTACTTGTTTTACAATTAAAATCTGAATATCCTGTTTGTCCAAAAACAAACTACTTTATTAAACACAACACCTGCATCCATGAAAACCTTACGCAGTGGCGCTTTCACCCAATCCTTATTGTAAAGGACTGCAGACCCGCTGGGAAGAGTTAGGCTAGATAATCTGGCAATGCTTTATTCCGATACCATACCAATACTACCTTTAGCTAAGGGAATAGATTTTGTCAAAAGTTGAATTCAAAATATCAGTCATCTAATCTTCTTTCCCAGTCAGAAGCGTAGGAATAAGAGGATAAACTGTTTTCTCCTTGGTATGTAAGGGCAGTGACTAATTGCCATCAAGAGAGGTATTATGTGTGCGATAAAACCCTATATCTCTTCACCTGATTAATTTCCCATAAAACTTCAGCCTGCCAGTGTCCAGCTATTACAGATCCATTTTTTTTTTTTCCATGCCTGAAGGACATTGTAATCAGGTGTATGGTTTTATTTTTATTTTATTTATTTATTTTTTGCTTTTCCTACCTCTGTTTATCATCATCATCACCATCATCATCATCATCAGCCATTACAAGTCCACTGCTGAACAAAAGCCTCCCCCCAACCTTCTCCACGAATTCCTTGACTGAGCCAATCTGTGCCACGTTTTCCCTGCAAATTTCTCTATCTCATCTCTCTACCTCCTGTCTGGCCTTTTTCTGCTACGCTTACAATCTCTTGGTGTCCAGTCAGTCAACGTCCTGCTCCATCGATTATCCCTTATCCTTACCACATGGCTTCCCCACCTCCATTTATGTTCTTTTGTAACTTCTATAATATCTTTGACTTTAGGCTGCTCTCTCACCCAAGTTGATCTTTTCCTGTCTCTTAATGATATTCCCAACACTAAACTTTCCATTGCTCTCTGAGAGCGAATTTATTTATTTTCCATCGATATTGTCAGTTTCCAAGTCTCACAACCTTACGTCATAGATGGAATTATACATTCGTTATATACTTCTCGTTTCATACAAACTGGCAAGCTATTTTTCATAATGTCTCTATGTTTACCGAAAGCTTTCCATCCAATTGTAATGCATCTTTTTATTTCGCTATCATTATCCTTCGTTAATTTTAGTATTTGTCCCAGGTAGTTGTACTCCTCGAACTCTTCAAGAATTTCTCCACTTATCCTGATGACGCTCTTTGGTGTTTGAGGATTAAACATTACTTTAGTTTTACTCCGGTTCATCTTTAGCCCTACTTTGAGACTTTCTCTGTTCAGGTCATTTAACATTTCTTGCAAAATCTCTGCTGTTTCTGAGATCAGGACAATGTCATCTGGAAATCTTAAATGATTTAGCTTTTCTCCATCTATGTTCACTCCTTTGTTTTCCCAGTCCAGCTTTCTGAAAATACTTTCTAGGCATGCTGTACATAACTTTGGTGAAATTGTATCTCCTTGACGCACGCCCTTCTCAATCTTAATTTTCTCTGAGTCGTTATGTAATTTAACTGTAGCAGTTTTCTCTTTTTATATGTTTTCGAGCAGTTTTACAATGTTCTCATTCACTCCATGTTCTCGGAATGAATTTATAATTACCATGTGCTCCACTGAGTCGAAAGCCTTTCCGTAATCAACAAAATCTAAACACAGTGGTTTATTATATCCTGTGGTTTTCTCAATTACCTGATTCACTGTGTGTACATGATCAGTAGTCGAGTACCCACTTTGGAATCCTGCATGTTCACGAGGTTGGTTTTCCTCCAAATTTGGAGTTATTCTGTTTGTAAGGACTTTAGTGGAGAGTTTGTAAATGACTGATAGCAAGTTAATGGTCGATAGTTACTAAGGTCGAGTCACCTTTTTTTGTAAAGTAAAATAACTACTGCATTACACCATGTTTTGGGAATTTTCTTCCTTTTTTATACATTGAGTAAATGAGTTGGCAATCCTAGTTTGTACTTGTACTCCTGCATCCAACAGTAAATCTGCTACTATTCCATCTTCTCCCGGAGCTTTCCCTCGTTTCATATTTTTAAGAGAACTAATTACTTCGTCTGGTGTTACCTCAGGTATTTCACTTGCGTCAACTGAAAAGTTAGCTACTGGTACTGCTGTCTTTGATGCATATAGTTCTATGTAAAATTCTTCAACTCTCTTCAACATCTTATCTCTGCATTTAATGGCTTCACCGTTCTTGTCTTTTAGTGATGTAATTTGTTGCTTCCCAAGTGCCATTTTACTTCGGACCTGTTTCAGACATTTTCCTTTTTAGATGGTTTCTTTGATTTAATCCATGTTTCACTTTCTTTTTTCTTCTCTTTGTCTTTTGTTGATAAGCTAATTTAATTCCGCTCGTTCTATTTCATCTTTATTATATATATATATATATATATATATATATATATATATATATATATATATATATATATATATATATATATATATATATATACTGAGAGAGAGAGAGAGAGAGAGTATGTGAGCTTTACAAAGAAGCAGAAAGACCTAACCAGTTCAATTTGTAATCAAGTTTGTTTTTTTGTATTTTTCTGACTATTTTCAATGTGGTAAATGCCATTTTCCCTGCTGAAAAATTTCCATCCTATTATCACCGATTTCGTTATGCCATACCTACGGTTGTTTCCTGCGTATTGGAGGAATCATACTCAAACATACTCAGTGGTTGATTTCGTTTCCCATTTCCCAACAGTTTAGGTTATGTTATGTTTTTAGATACAGCTAAGCTAGGTTAGGTTAGGTTTAGTTAAACTGTTAGGTTATGACAGTCCCTTCCGCCATTACGCTGACTTATCAGGAGTTGTCACAGCAGAACATAGCTTAAAAGAATGGGGAAACAGAATTAACCAGAAACGTTTATTTACCACCCCAAAAATAATTTTAAAAAATACAAGAAAAATGTAACAGACTATCAGGAAGAAGAACCGATCTGGTAAGGTGTTTCTTCTGTATAAAGTAACGCGTATGTTTATGGGAAAAAATAAATCTTTCGACATAAACATTTTCTTACTGGGCATGTACGGTTGGAGAATCATACCCACTACATCAAGCTTAGATTTGGTTATATGGTTACTGTACCTTTAAGAGATCTAAATGGTTTACTGGATAACAAGAATTAATTGGCCTCGACACTCAGCGTAGATCTCCTGGAACACTACATCAAGTGGGTGTTGCGCAAGCTGTATTTAAGTTTATAACTGATTCTTGTGTATTGTGATTACTGGCGGAAAATTGACTTATTTTCCCAGACAACATTAACCCACTGGATTTAATATAGTATTATATATATATATATATATATATATATATATATATATATATATATATATATATATATATATATATATATATACATACATACACACTCCAGTCATCTACTTACAATATCCTTCTGATCTGGGAGACATTTCGACCTGAGGATAAACTTGTAGCCTTCATTTGCGTCTTCTGTCCATAATTCTTCCTAAACAACAATAATAATATTAGGAGATAAAAGAGAATAATAATTTGAAACAAGTCATCAGCATGAGCTGGTTTAGTTTACGCAGAGTTCGTAAGAAATTTGTTCTTCATCAAACTTATACTCTGTTCAGTTATGTAACAGATTCTGTCGGTTGAATGGACAAATGATACTTAATAACATTCACAAGTCCTACAATGATGTGGAAACATGGGGGGTTTAGCGGACGTGAAGCACCATATGGGCTTCGTAAGAGTTTAATATCTTGCATATGAAAACCTTAGGCAAACAGTGCTGTGCCATAGGTAAGCCTGCCGGAGAAGGAAATTGCATGTGAAAATCTTTAGAGTGTGACTGACTAATCAGGCCTGTCGTAGAGGTACTCCAGCATCTAATGAAAAAGATAACAGCCACTCCACCCACCCTTGCCCCCATGAGGCGTAGGGGCTCTAGGCTAGGCTGCTTTAAATCAATGCATGTCAGGGTAAACGACCACCTTACATTCCTTGGCGACATTACGTGATCCAAATCCTTTTAGTTACGTCATGGGGATCCAACCAAGGCCAGGAACAGTCTAACCGCAACACCCTTTACTGATTTGTGATTATTGTGAGGATCTTTAGCCCTTTGAATTTCATGGCACATTTTTGTGTATTTTATTCCTGCTACCACAACCACATTTTTTTTTTTTTTTTTTTTTTTGGAGGGGGGACTTAGGACTGTTCCCTCATCGTGTGGAGGTTAGTAATTTCACAGTAAAGTAACGCTTAATGTATTGTTGGTATCAACAGACGGTTTTATGTGGCTCTTGAGAGAATTTTCCAGCTATAGAGGTTTGATATATTCCTCTTTGATTCCTTCAACTAGTGCTCCTTCCTGTCCTGAGTAAAACTCGCTAGTAAGAGCAAGGATAAACCAAACAGTGGCATTCAATGACCACGTGATCTGCATCGTGTCATAAAACCGTCAATGGGCAGGTAAGGCAATGGGAGTGGTGAGCAAAGTACTGAGAGGGATGGGCTGTAATGTTGGTGGGCGATAGAGCTGCTACAGGAAAGCGTAGGTTATCCAGTGGATTTGTGTGTTGTACAATGAATAGTTTGAGTGCAGTGAAGCTTCCTCTCAAAATATCCTATAGTATGGGTGTAAAGGCGAAGCGATAAAGAAAGGTGCGTTGAAGATGTAGGAATGGGCAGGATGAACTGGAATCCGCGGTGGGGAAGGATGGGGATGGGCTAAGAAGTATACCTTGTAAAATTAAGTGCCTCAGAGCCGACTCTTTGAACGCAATCATATATTCATTGAATATTTCTAAAACAATACACCAATACAAGTTGTTTTACTCTCGTACCCCACACATTTGCATTCCAGTAAATAATACGTCAACACTGAAAGAGTTGATGTTTTACCTAACCCTCAGGGTTTGAAGTCTTTTCCTTATTAGACTAAAATCGCCTATAATCAACAGTAATGAAGTGAAATACTGCGTCATCGACTAACGGTGTCATCACTGCACTGCAACTTTAAAACACGTTTTGCATAGTTTAAACATGAGTGCAACAAATTTAGCTCCGTTTTCCCAGAGAGGACCGTGGCTGAGGGTGTTCGTGGTGCAGTGCTAGACGGCCGTTGAAAGGGACGCAAGATCGATTCTAGGATGAAGCAAGGAAGTATGCAAATTTGAGTTTCGTTAAAAGTCTTAAATGATCTTCCACACGACTGAGAGATATCACAAAACCACTCCAACATCATCACACCAGTCGTGAATGAGACTGCAGTAACATGTATTCAGTACAAACAGTGGTTATTAGCGTCGAAGTAATTTTGTGTAGCATGTAGGAGTGCTGGGTCTCAGGGGATGGACTATGCACAAAGGAGAAAAAAAAAAAAACAGTAATAGTAACACGATGTTTGTGGCACGCAGGAAAACACTAGGGCTTCGGAAACGGGTTCGCTAGTCCAGTAGTTCCCGAACTTTTCCATTCTGTGCCACCCCCACCCTCCCAGAACAAAACGCACTAATATCCATGGGCTCATCTATACCTTCATTTGAAGAAAAAGCAGTAGGTCGAATGATCATGTTCGATATAAAATCTAAAGAACACTGGATATTAAACGTGAAGACGTGCCATATGCACGAAAAATACAAATAAATAAATAAATGAGTGAATGAATGAATAAGGAATTAATAAGAAAAGAAAGTTGAACTTGAGCTAAAAACTTAGTCTTACTGTTGAAACTGCATTTCTGCTACTAGTTGGATTATCACTGACTGGGAAACAGTAAGAGCACAGAAGAGATAATCTTCAAGTGAAACTGACGAAACTATATCTGTTCGATGCTTAACAGCTTTTAAAACTCTCCCTTGTAGAGCCAGTTAAACGAGACCAACATAGGCACACAGACAGCCGGTATATTGGAGCGTCCCAAGCTTTTCACTCTTATTTTTCTTTAGCATATGAGTAACACTGAAATGCTAGGAATTTATATTGCATTGCCTCCAGGTTTGCTCTACATTAGATAGTTGACATAATGATATTTCACAAAGCTTACATCAAAAAAATAATAAAATCCTCTTACAAGTGACTTCAGATACTAAAGAATACCCCATGACTTCCTTGATAATTACAATGTGGCCTCTCAGAGAACCATGGACACCAGTCTGGGAAGCACTGGTATAGTCAACGCTTGAAAATCGATCAACGTAGAAAATTAAGTATGTTTCTGTTCAGTTAAAATTTGACCACTAGGCCTAAATGAGACAGCCCTGGTAGGTATCTAGAATGAACAGTAGGTATTAGTAACCAAGAGGTGACAAGTAAAGGGAAAGGCAATGTTATGCTAAGGCCAAGACTTATATACCCTCATCTCAGCCTGATGAAGAGTGAAGAGGGACACACTGGAATGAACTGGCACTTTAATTTAATCTCACTTGATTGTAACAGTGGATTGAACTCTTTATTTAGTGCAATTCGAAAACCAAAATCAATTTATTCCATTTTAAACTGGAGAGTGAGGATCAGCTGGTAGGGTGTTGGACAGGCGTTCAGAAGGACGCGAGATTGATCCACGGCTGGTACAGGGTATAGTTTGAGGATATAAATCTAATTAAAATAAATTGAACAACTCCTCAACACAATGCCCAAAAACCACCCTCGCTAATAGACCTACTGCTATACCACTCCTAAATGAGACAGCCAAGGCATATAGAAATGTAATTAATATGGGCTGTGAGTATTAGAGCACAAATGGTGACATGTATTGCTTTAAGCAAGTCAAAACTAAAGCCAAAATTAGTGTATTACAGCACAAATAATGGCATGTAAGCGAAGGAAAATAAGAAAATTACCTGGTATGTTAGTGCCCAAGTGACGGCATGAAAAGGTACAAATAAAAACTAAAGACTGGACTATTAGCGCCCAAGAGGTGGCTTGTAAAGGTAAAAAGAATATGAGAACTAAGAGAACGTCCTAGTCTCGCCCAAGCCCAAAGGAGTGTGGAGGCAGGCGAGCCTCTGGAATACACTGACAGGTAAAGGGCTCGACTCCACGCCTCAGATTCTACACCTGGAAATACCTTCTTACCTTTCTGCTAGCCATACAACTGGTTGAGAGAGAGAGAGAGAGAGAGAGAGAGAGAGAGAGAGAGAGAGAGAGAGAGAGAGAGAGAGAGAGAGCACGAAACTGCGTCGTATTAGTTTATCTCGGCTTCTACAGCCTTCTTTATTATCTATCCTGAGAGAGAGAGAGAGAGAGAGAGAGAGAGAGAGAGAGAGTTGCATTTTGTCTTTCTGTTTTTACAGGCTTCTTTAACATTAATCCTTTCACTAGGAAATTCCTTACTTATACACTTATACAGGCAACTGCTACACGTTCTCTCTCTCTCTCTCTCTCTCTCTCTCTCTCTCTGATTATATTCTTCTCTAAAGGTAACTGGTATGTAGTATGCTATTGTTCCTTGTGAAGATTATTACTATTATTATTATTATTATTATTATTATTATTATTATTATTATTATTTTTACTTTCTTGCCCTTACTAGTGAAAGGCTTGGGGTCGTAATCTCGTCGGATAAAGAGGCTCCCTAACACCTCTTCCTTAGTGATTTATTTTTGGATACGTCTGGTTCATATCCCTTACCATGTCAGCAATGCATGGCGATAATGTGTAATTACGAAAATAGGTCGCTTAGGAAAAAGTGTTAAGGAGCTATCTCATCCGAAGAGAATACCCACCTTGAGCTTGTAGTCTCGTCGCTTAAAGACGCACCTTGACATCACATCCTTAGCGATTTACTTTAGAATATGGCTGGTTAATATCCTTTTGTACATTATTTATGGAGAGTACGACCATGTTAAGGGTTTATATAAAAGACAACGACGATAGTAAGGTGCAATAAACAAAACAAATCGTTTAGGAAAAGGTGCTAGGGAGCTTCCTTAACCTACGAAAATACAGGTGACAGAAGTATAGGCGGGGATGTGATGGGATGTGAGAAAAATAAATAGCTAAAGAATTGGTGTTAGGGAGCTTCCTTAACCGATAAGAATACACCTCCAGTGTCCGTATTCGCTTCGGGTAAGGAGGCTTCCTATCACTTCATCCTTTGCGATTTATTTTAGTTATGGCTGGTTAATGTCAGTTTGTATGTTATTTATGCAGATATTGTAGTATATTATTCATTTAAATTACACAGATGTAAGGTGTAACGAGTAAAATAAATCGCTAAGGAAGTGGTGCTAGGGACCCTCTTTAGCCGACGAAACTACAAGTTGCAACTTGCAGGGGTCAAAGTATAGGCGAGGGTTTGATGAAGTAAGTGGTATGTGAGGAAAATAAATCGCATAGGAAAAGGTGCTAGGCGGGGTGTGATGGGGTGAGTGGGATGTGAGATGTTGCGTCCCTTGCCTCATTAACAGCTTCCTTCAGCCACTAGAGAGAGAGACAAGGTGGTGCTCTCTGCCTGGAGGGGCAGGAGGGGCGCTGGAGAGGAGAGAGGCAGGAGAAGGAGGACGAAGAGGAGTGATGGAAGAGGGAAGGAGACAGAGGAGAAAAAGTAGGGAAGGAGGAGGAGTGATAGAGAAGAGGGAGGAAGGAGGAGAAAGCGTAGGGAAGGAGGAATGATGGAGAGGATAGAGGATAGAGGTGAGGACGGAGAGAAGACGTTATAAGAGGAAGAGATGCTGGAGGGGCGGGGATGATTAGCACGAGGAGAGCTGGAGTGGAAGGAGGAAGGAAAAGAAAAAGTAGGGAAGGACAGAGAGGAAAGATGGGAAGAGAAAGAAGTGGGGAGGGAGAGAAGACGTTAAGACTGGAAGAGATGCTGAAGATTGAGAGCGGAAGAGGAGGAGGAAAAGAAAGAACAGGAGGAGGTGGAGGATTAGAAGAAGAAGAAGACGAAGAAGTGGAGGAGGAGTAGTGCTGGAGAGGAAACGGGAAAGAGGAGAAGGTGGAGGAGAAAGAGAAAGAGATATGAAGGGAATGCTTACAAATGACAGGGAAAGATGAGAAGAAGGACAAAGAGAAGATGGAAAAGGAAGAGGAGGAGGAGGAGGAAGAAGAGGAAGATGAGGAGGAAGAGGAAGAATAGAAGGAGGAGGAAGAAAAGGAGGAAGAGGAAAAGGAAGAGGACGAGAAAGAAGAAAAGGAAGAGGACGAACTAGACGAAAGGAGGAGGACGAGATGTGAAAAGGAAAAGGACGAGAAAGAAAAAGGAAGAGGACTAGAAAAAGGAAAAGGAAGAGGGCCAGGAAGAGGAATATGAAGAGGACGAGAAAGACGAGAAGAAAGAGGACGAGAAAGAGGAAAGGAAGAGGACGAGAAAGAGGAAAGGAAGAGGACGAGAAAGAGGATAATATAGAAGAGGTGGAGAGGATATGCTGAAGGAAGTAAGAGTTATGAGAGTGAAAATACTGGAGGAAGTGGAAGAGGAGGAGGAGATGGAATTTTGATGAAGGAGGAAGAGAAGAACTGTTGGAGAAGGGAGAAAGTAGGAAAAAGGAGGAGTAAGAAGGAGGAGGGAGGAAAGAAAATATCAACGGAGAGAAAGGGATGATAGAAGGATAAATGATGGAGAAGAAGGAAAGAGGAATGAAGAGAGGAGGAGACGAAGAAATTCTGAAGGAAAGGGAAGGAAGGAGGGAAGATGAAGGGAGGAGGAGAGCTGGAGAAGAAATCTAAGAGCGAAGGGAAGGGGAGGAAAAAAGTAAGACTAAAATCGGTAAACGAGAAACGAGAGAAGAAAAAATGGATGATGGAGGAACGGAAGTTGGAGAGGGAGAAATGTTGGAGGGAGGGAAGGAAGGATGAAGAGAGGGAGAGAGAAATTCAAGGAGAGAACTGCAGGATAGCAAAGACAGGTTAAGAAAAGGAGTATCAGAGAGGAAGGGGGACGGAGAGGAAATGGAGGGAACAGCAGGAGAGAGGGGAGGGAAACTAAGAAGAAAAAACGTTTGAGAAAAGAGACGAGGAATTGGAGAAGAAAAATGATGAGGAAAGTGGGAGAAAATGAGATGAGATCAGGAGAGAGAGAGAGAGAGAGACAGACAGACAGACAGACAGACAGACAGACAGAGACAGAGAGAGAGTGTAAAACAAAATCACGAAACTGGGTCCCATTGTTTTTCGCTGCATATACAGGCTTGTTTGATATCTATCCTGAGAGAGAGAGAGAGAGAGAGAGAGAGAGAGTCTGAAGGAAAGAATTGATTTGACTGTACTGAGTAAAGAGTGAGATGTGGATTTTTACTTCATGTTAGTGCATCAATTAGAGAGAGAGAGAGAGAAAGAGAGAGAGAGAGAGAGAGAGAGAGAGAGAGAGAGAGAGAGAGAGAGAGGAGTGGAGACAAAAAAAAAAAAAAAAGTGGCTATGCTGGTACAATAGCAGTGTTCAGTATCGGTACCAGGAGATTTATACAGGATTCTTAAGCTTTGTGCATTTCTTTGTATAATCTTAACACACTCATAGTGAGGACAACACAAGCGTTCGACTTAGACGTAATACTCCCACTGCCACAACCCAGCCCTCACCAGCCGACTGAGCCGCCCCAGGAATACAAAACATACTGTCAGGTGAGTTTTTAGCGGAGCGCAATTTTCAAGTTACTCTGTATATTGGTCTAATCCATTGGTCATAAAACCACTCCCATCAGTACTAACATACTATATCCATTTCACTGTAACTTGGCCTACAATTACTCTCCTTCTTGAATGCTAAGCTATAACAAGAAATTAACAACAGGAGACGATCCTAGTCACGAAGAATTGCTATGGAAAGGATGTTGAGTCGTGGCATCGTCTTTTCCTACCACTGACCTGCGTGATATAAATTACAAAATGACTAAAATCTTGGCCCAGTAAGAGTAAATGGATTATAGTCCTGAATGACAGACTTAGGCTCTTATTCTCATCGTGCATGAAGGTCACCAGCACCTCAGCCTTAGCCATTGATTTTTTAATATGGCTGATTAAAATCCTTATGTACATTATTTATGGAGAGTACGGTGATATTAGAATGAGTATAACAGAAGAAGACGGCAAAATGCAATAAGCAAATTAAATTGCTTAGGAAAAGATGTTAGGGAACTTCCTTACCCAAAGAGAATACGGGCTTTAGAGTGAATTTAGTATAGACAGTGGTATTGGCGTCGATAATGTAAAGGCAAGTAGTACGTAGGAGGATTGATGGGTCTCAGGGAACAGGTCTGAAGACTATTCCATGAGTTGGACACACACACACACACACACACACACACACACACACACACACACACACACACACACACACACACACACACAGGCAGGCAGATAGACAGACAGAGTGCCAGAACGAGAAAAAGAAAAAAGGAGAGAGAGAGAGAGAGAGAGAGAGAGAGTCCTGATGTTCATCAGTATTACCCTAGGATGATCAAAGAACATTATGAAATTCTACCCCTTGAGAGGCAATACGGTGATTCATTAAAGAGATTCATTAGGATTCAAGGAGAGGCCATCGATATTAATTACAACTCTCAACAACACACCACATCCTGAGATACTCTGTCACAGTTTTTATCAAGCACGTGTCAGACAGGACGAGGTGGCTGAGTCGGTAGAGAGGTGGTCTGCTATCCCAGTGGACGAAGGTTCGATTCCCAGCTGGGGCAGGGAACAATTTAGGTCTTAAAATTTCGTTTAAACAAATTTTACTGATGTGCCATAATTCCCATCTACATCTCGTAAAATCATCCCCGCTAATACCGCTACATCATTTCTGTGCGAAACTGCCCTAGCATGTACTCAGCATGAACAGTGGGTGTTAGCGCCGAACTGGTGACATGCATAGATGTATGATATGTAGATAGATACTGGGCCACAGGGAACGGGCTCTGAAGCCTATGTCGAGAGTCGGGAAAAAAATGCAAATGAGGAAGTAAGGGAGGGTCGTATTGTTGATGTGGTGTGATTGAAAGTGTTTGGAGAAACACTTTGAAATGGTTTGGCCATGTGGGGAGGATGGAGAATGAGAGACTGACTAGAAGAGTGCATGTGAGTATGGTGGAGGGAGAGGGGGACTGGAAGATCAAAGATAATGAAAGATTGGAGTGGGGATATATATATATATATATATATATATATATATATATATATATATATATATATATATATATATATATATATATATATATATATATATATATATATATATATATATATATATATATATATATATATATATATATATATATATATATTATATTTATATTTATATATGAGAGAGAGAGAGAGAGAGAGAGAGAGAGAGAGAGAGAGAGGAGGGTGTGAGTTGGAGGGAAGGGAACCAAATGGCAAAGTACAGGGTAACGTGGAGACGATTAATTTGTGGTCACCCCTTGCAGGATGAATATAAGCATCCGTCAGTCCACTCCTATCCCCCAGAAGGAAGATGGTGGACTGCAGAAACGGGGTAGTTTTTCCTGCAGTCAACTGGGTTCACACTGAAATGAGCCTCGGTTGCAGTTAATGGTAATAATAATAATAATAATAATAATAATAATAATTATTATTATTATTATTATTATTATTACCAACCCCTTCGCAGCACAAATGTCCACTAAAGCACTGCCATTCTCATCTATCTCTGCAGGCACACCCCACTCACCAACCACTCCATCCACCTTAACATTCCCTACTTTTCCATTCGTATCTCCAAGCAAAAACACTTTCTCATACCTTTCAAACTTTTCCAAGTATGCATCCATGTTTGTCCAGAACTCCTCTCTCTCCTTGCATGATCTTGTGTTGGCGCATACATGCACACAATCGTCCACATTTTTAGTCCAACTCTCAATCTTACCCACACAACCCTAAAGCCAACTGATCCATACTTTCTTATATTCTCCTTCCATCTGTTACTTACACCAATACACACTCCTTCTTTTGCTCTCTCATTCTCACCTACTCCCGCACATATTCCCCAACCATACTCCCATTCTTTCACACTCTCACCTCGCCATTTAGTTTCAGTTACTCCACATACATCCACTTTTGCTCCCACAAGCACCTAGACAATCTCTCTTTCACCTCATCATTTACACCCCTTACATTCCAAGTAGCTATCTGTACCATGTCCTTTGTTTGGTCCTTAGTCATTACCTTTTGGTCAGTCCTGGTCTGAGGCTTCTTGTTCGTATTATTAGCTGATTGTTTTCCGAGGAGGGGCACTAACCCTTCCCCAACCCACTTATTGTCATGTAGGGAACACGTGTTGATTGGTTATAAGGTTACCACCCAGTGTTGTAAATGCTTTCCTGGTTTACAGGAAATCATTTAGCTTGCGTTGGGTCTGGTTAGTACTTGGATGGGTGACCGCCTGGGAACACCAGATGCTGTTGGCATAACGTTCTCCCTACGTGTCAAGTGGGGTTGGTGGAGGATTAGTGCCCCTCCCTGTAAAACAATTAACTCTAAGCCGTTGGCCACACCGTTTGGGATACTTGGCGTCTGGCAATGAATGAATGAATGAAATTATTATTATTATTATTATTATTATTATTATTATTATTATTATAATAAGCAGCTGCTGCTGGAGTAAACACAATATCTTGCCAAACGTAATGGATTTTATTACCAGACGTTTTGACATTTTCTCAACGCCATCTTCAGTGGTCTAAAATAATAAGATTATTAAGATTAGTTACATGTAGATATCAAAGTGCATGAAAGATACAACAGTTGTATTATACCATTGTTGTATCTTTAAGGCACTTTGATATTTACATGTAAATAATGTTAATAATTTTATCATTTTAGATAAAATCCATTATGTTTTACACGACATTGTGTTTACTCCTTCTGCTGAAGATCTGGTTCCCCAAGACCAAACCAATATCATGGGTAATAATAACAATAACAAGAACTCTGAAACTACTGATGCAATATTTAAAAGAACTTCACATTCCAGATGAAAATACTTTTATCATTGCAGATCTAATATTAAGGGACTTTTGGCGTGATTCAAAATTATTTAAGGATTTAGAACTGTGACCTTGACATTAAGGTCAAGGTAAATCATATACTACAAACCACGTTCACTCATGAACCCCTACATGTCCACAGAGTTTGGTTAAAATCGGCCAAATACTTTCCGATTTTGCACATTCAGACATGAGGCGGCCATATTGATTTTCCTCAATATCTCAAAAAGTATTTGTTGGATCGCAATATCAATACCCAAGTGCACTAGTATATGTTGACCACTACATACTGCAACAATACCCAGGTGCACTAGTATATGTTGACCACTACATACTGCAACAATACCCAGGTGCACTAGTATATGTTGACCACTACATACTGCAACAATACCCAGGTGCACTAGTATATGTTGACCACTACATACTGCAACAATACCCAGGTGCACTAGTATATGTTGACCACTACATACTGCAACAATACCCAGGTGCACTAGTATATGTTGACCACTACATACTGCAACAATACCCAGGTGCACTAGTATATGTTGACCACTACATACTGCAACAATACCCAGGTGCACTAGTATATGTTGACCACTACATACTGCAACAATACCCAGGTGCACTAGTATATGTTGACCACTACATACTGCAACAATACCCAGGTGCACTAGTATATGTTGACCACTACATACTGCAACAATACCCAGGTGCACTAGTATATGTTGACCACTACGTACTGCAACATTTGCAAAGCGATTGATTCAGTAATTTTAGCAAAAACTGAAAAAAAGAACCTAGAAGACGCTAGTGAGGCGTTAGTGGTAGGGGAAATAAAATCTGTCAAAAGAAGCTTGCAACCAAGATACATCACTCCTGAAAATTTTAAGTCTCTGTCTCGAACGGTCTTGGAATGCTAGCCTTTTAAATCTCCCCCCCCAAAAAAAAAAAAAAAATAAATAAATAAAGTAATATCCAAAATATCACTAAGAACTCCACAGAATTTGGATTTCTTAATAATAATAATAATAATAATAATAATAATAATAATAATAGTAATAATAATAATGCTCTTCCAACTACCACTGCTATTACTACCACTACCACTAGTACTACTCTTACTACTACTACTACCGCCTCCACTAATACCACTATTAGTACTACTCTTCCACTACTACTACTACTACTACTATGATGATTGTTGTTGTTGTTGTTGTTGTTGTTGTTGTTGTTATCATCATCAGCTTAAGAATACACTTATTATCATTGTTTTTCAAATCTTTATAATGATTATCTATACTACAGCGATAAGGAACACTTTATCAAACTTCTCTGTTTCGAAGTCATGAACACATGAATAATACGTCAGGAACTGGAAAATATAAAGCTCAATATAAAAGGATGTTACACTGCATATTCTCAACGCACGTTCAGAGAGAGAGAGAGAGAGAGAGAGAGAGAGTACAAGTACCTGTTAGTGTCTGAGGTAGTCTTTACTTGAATCCACTCATTCTATTTATAACATTCTCTCTTACTCACTCCTCACACACTCCTTTTCTACGCACTGCCCACTACACCATGATACCTCTCTCTCTCTCTCTCTCTCTCTCTCTCTCTCTCTCTCTCTCTCCACCCTGCTACACTGTGGGTGGACTTCGCTTTCCGATTTTCATCCAACGTCATTCTGTTTATACATCCTGGTGATAATGTTTTCTAATATCCTTTATTTTTGAAAGCTCAGTGTACAAAAGGGAAACGGTGCTGATAAAAAGCTCACATACTGATGAAGCTGTGTTCCCTGGATTAAGTGAAGCAGCTGCGGCATCCACCCAGAAACTAAACCTCCTCATAGTTCCCTGTACCTCTCTGTGGGAACGGGCTCTGGTTAGACCTTCCGGAGGCGCTGTCTACCACAGTGGGATGCCGGTTCCCTACACGATGTATGTACTGTATTGCATCTGTAGGAAGGTCCCACAGAAGCAGTTGTTTACCTGTGGTCGATGGGTACGCTTTGCCAAACCGACCGAGGTTAAATAACAACATAACATGAGGGCACAGGTTCTGGCCTCCCTCTCATGTTCCATTTACAAGCTTCCATAACGCTGGGAATACGTGGATATACTATTTTTACTTCACTTTGACACAGATTTTCGTCCTTTCGCTGCTTATTTTATATACTTAATTGACACAAAAAGACAGTGCTATAGGTCTCCAACTCTACATCCTTTCCGTTGCACTTCTGCCTGACTAGCAACAGATTTTACTTAATTTACTAGTACAGCTTGGCAATTAAATGAACGGATGAAAATTGTTGGCCAAGTTAAAGAAGTATAGTAATCTTTTCACTTATCCCCTGGGAACACACTATAACTACATAGAACCGATAATTACATTTCCACAGAAATTATAATTGCACAGAAATGGTATGTATATGCAATCGTTCCAACCTAGACTTTGACTGTGAGAATATGATGGAGTTCCCCGCCTGAGAGTGCTGCATAGGGTCAGCAAACGGGCTTTCTGGACACCACTCCCATGTAATAATGTACAGTCAAATAGCAATGTTCCCTTGCCTCACTTGCCTCTATATTCATCACTGGATTAGTACAGGTCTGAATATGTGATCTATAAGTGACTGAGGTGAATAACATCAATCATTTGTGGATCTTAATACTCCTTTGTCCACGACGTCTCATTTAAGCATCAATGTATCCAGCAACGTGACAGAGGTAGGGAAGACGAATTGGCTTTTTTACCCGACTGTATCTTACAGGGATGATCAGAAGCGAAGGGAGAGAGAGGAAGTGTGTGTGGGGGGGGGGGGGACGAGGAGGAGGTAGAGGGATGATGTGGAGGAGATGCCGAATTACAGAGCTGTGAGCATCTAGGAGGGTGAGAGACGTGTATGGAAAAGAATTTACTGGATTGACGTGGTTCGTGGGGAATAACTCGCCTGTAACTTATCCGAAACCAGGAAGTAGTCAGGGAGAGCATACCTCCATCAGTTAATGATTTATAAACTAGCCTCAGTCTAACGTCCTTGGCGGTCATTAATTCTATGGTCTTAGTCTTATTACACAATCTCTTAGAAGGCATACTGCCAACGACGTCAGTAAATTTATTATTATTTTTCCTGCCTCCGAACCCATCTTATAATCTAATCAACTCTTCATTGGCCCACTGTCCACAGAGCCACCAGATATCTTTGAAAATCGATAGCAACATTTTGGGCTGTCTAGTGCACAAACAGACAAACAAACAGACAGGCACGGGTGGATACATCACCTCCGTCCCCCTTCATTGGCGGGGTAATAAGCATGATCTGAAGTGACTGGAGTGCACCGTAAATGTGAGGAACTTCGTTGTGGATGATATTTATTTACTTTGTTGTAAATAGCACAGGTGAGAGATTGAAGGAGAGTGAGTGAGGTGGCTATCTTATGTTCTCGGGCGTCACCCATTTGGAG
Organism: Coenobita brevimanus; assembly: GCF_032717465.1. Classification (NCBI taxonomy): domain Eukaryota; kingdom Metazoa; phylum Arthropoda; class Malacostraca; order Decapoda; family Coenobitidae; genus Coenobita; species Coenobita brevimanus. Next base: position 6,118,321 of record NC_137042.1, read on the forward strand.
TGAATAGATAGACAGATAAATAGATAGATAAACGATAGATAGACAGACCTATATAGTAATATACTTCTGTTCTCTTCTCCTTTCCCTGGCATTCGCGTTTAAATTTTCGTGTCTTATTCTGCACTTGTCAGTCATTCAATAGCACACTTAAACTCTCTCTCTCTCTCTCTCTCTCTCTCTCTCTCTCTCTCTCTCTCCAGCGCTTCGTTTCATCCTCTCAAGACCTCCCTCCTGTTTTCTCTCCTCCTCCTCCTCTCCCTACTCCTCCTTCTCCCACCTTTTTCTTGAATAGCCTCGAAGACACTTCACCTTCTGCTGAGACTCTCTCTCTCTCTCTCTCTCTCTCTCTCTCTCTCTCTCTCTCTCTCTTCCTGATAATTGTTTTGTTTCTTTTCTGTGTAAAACAACACAGTCTACTGCAGTGATATAAACGCCAACGCACATCTTTCTGTGTATCTGCGTCTCTCTCTCTCTCTCTCTTTTTGTCCCATTCTATTCCCCTTACTTTTTTCAATAATCCAGTTACTCTATTCTTGTTCTTTTTTACAATATATTCCCACTTCATTCTTTTATCACATAATACAACGTTACACAACACAACACAACAAAGCACAACAGAAACACAAGCACCAGCGCCAACATATACTCGTCTGTCTACTGCTATCCATAGATAGTTTTTCAGATACTCGTACTACGACTTGCAACATATTTTTGCCACGAAAGAAAGATTTATTTTTACTCTTAGAAAATTGGCCTCACAGATACAGAAGTGTTTTAATTATGCTCTACTCTTTTAGTGTTGTATCCATATTCACTGTGATTCAAGTGATTCTTAGTTGCTCGAGTCACTAAGAAATCCACTGAGACGTTATCAAGTATGACGTAGGAATTACTTAGTTTTCACCTTGAAGACCTCAGGGATGACATATTTAACCATCATTTGGAAGACTCGCCAAAGATACAACAAATTTGAAAGTGTAATTTATTTTCACCTTTCATTTACGCTATTAACTACTCTTTTACTATGGGGCTATAGCCTACTCCATCTACCACAACTTGGCCCATAATTTTGACCTATTTAGGCTAATTTCACGTAGTTCGGTGGCAGAACAGGACAATGCAACGGTTCGACATCCTGTCCGTGTCACATCTTCGTGACTAGCATCGCAGTCTGGTGTTAATCTCTTGTAACAGCTCGGTAGGCGGGATGGAGGGATAGCAATATTAGGCCAAGTTACAGTGAAAAGACTGTAGTTTTTTCGTTATTTTTTTCTACTTGCAGACCATTTAATTTTTTGGCTATATTTCCAGTTCAGGAGCTAAAATATGGTTATGAAAGACTTCAGTACTGTGGCGTTCTCCTAAACTGAGAAGAAGAAAGAAAAGTAAGAAGGAAGAGAAGAAAATTATAGTTACGATGAAGAAAAGGAAAGAAAAAAAGAAGAAAAAAGATTAAGAAAGTGAAAACAGTAATAATTAGAAAGCACTCAGACTGCCCATACCTCAGCCAATGCCGTTGCCAGTACAAAGGATCCGAATCCGTAGAAATATTGTGTGGAATCCATAGGATCCAGATCCGGCCACAAACTTAATCAGCTGTACCTTAACCCATGGCCGACCCTTCCACAAAATTTCATTGAAATTCATTGAGAACTTTTCGAGATTTCGTGAGGAGAATCAAACAGACAAACATAGGTTAATTATACATAACCTCCTCCAACTTTGTTGGCGCAGGTAATAATATATGCTGCTGCTGCTGATGATGATGATGATTAATAAAGAGCAGTAATGCTTAATCTGAAAGAGGAGGATACTGTAATGTTGGTACTTCATTTACTGTAATTATGTTCAGCTTCGTTTTTCAACAATGCATAGTTTCAGGGAGTCAAACAAAAGAATTCCTGCCACACCTAAGCCCGTATTCGTGACGGGTAAGGTTTCCTAACACCTCTTCCTTAGCAAATTATTCCTGGGATTGTACGTTATTTATGCAGAGTAAGGCCATATAAGAAGGATTTGTGTAACAGAATGGGGCTGTCAGGTGTAATAAACAAAATAAATAGCTCAGGAAAAGTCGTTAGGGAGCTTCCTCAACCGACAAGAATAAGAGCCCTAGACATACAATGGATAAGTTGGTATAATATCAGGTTAATTTAATCTGTTAAGTAGAATAATAAAATACCGTTAAATCTCCTCCCATAGGATTTTGGAAGCAATATTAACACTGATGCTCATATGCCTCACTCTGATCTAAATACAAGAAACGGTGCCAAGGCACAGCAAACCCATCCCCGGCAGTCATTTTAATGCTGACGTATAAACACAACAGGATATGTAGTCAGAGATGTCACATATCAAAATTGGATTAAATCAGGTGAAAATTGACGATTTTATGCCCATTTGAAATTGTAGGCCCTACCCACCTGACATTAACGCCCTACCCACCTGACATTAACCCCCCTTCCGCTAACTGGGGAGGTGACCCCCCTCCCCCTGATGTACTGAGGCATGTTATAGGATGTAGATCTGAAAGATGCACCTTTAGGTTTTGGTTTCATGTCGATATGACGAATCTGAAAGGAGTTATGGTGATTTTTTTTTTTTTTTTACATTTTCTGGGCCTACAGCCTGGGCCTTTGTCCAATTTGGCCCAAAATATAATTATGTGATCAGAAGGTCCTAGCCCATCATCCCTGTAATTTCAGTCAAAATCGCACCAATAATTTTCGAGACCCTGACAAGCTGAGATCCCATCCCTGCTTCGACGATTTCTTAGAATGAATGGAATTTCTTGCAGTGGAAAGAAAAAAGAAAAAAAGGACGGGGAAAAAAAGAAGTGGTTAACCTAGTCATTGTTTTGACGTGTTTTTTCTTTTAATCTCCCTCCCTCTCTCTCTGACGTAGTGAGGGGGTTAGCGAAGGTTGTATAGCAGATCCCTTCTAAGTGACTCCTCTCCACAAAGGTAAGTGTAACCAGATCATCAAAAATTATAAAATATCCATGAAGATGGATGTAATTAGATCATCTCCTAACAATTATATGAAAGAAAGGATGAGACCAGTGCTAAGGAAGGAGTTTGTGAAGGCTTCGCTAAGCTCTCTGCAGTTAGAAGCATCTCTCTCTGAAGCTTATTCAAATGAGATGAGGTTGGAATTGTGTATATGAGAGAGAGAGAGAGAGAGAGAGAGAGAGAGAGAGAGAGAGAGAGAGAGAGAACGAAGATGTGGCGAGCGTAGTAAGGATAAAGGGTCGGGAAATGGAGGACACGTGACGCCTCAAGAATTCAACCATGGTGGTGAGCATAGACCTTAGACCAGTGATTCTCAAACTATCGGAGGAATTTTGATGGGTCGCAGGGACATAGAATAGGTCTAATGCTTTCAGTGTATTTATTTACTTAATTGAAATTGTAATAATCCTAATTACACTAATAGCATATTCATAATAACTGCGATAGGCTATATACCGGTTTCTCTCTCTCTCTCTCTCTCTCTCTCTCTCTCTCTCTCTCTCTCTCTCTCTCTCTCTCTCTCTCTCTCTCTCTTTTCGCTTTGAGTCGCAAAGTCTTGAAATATTCCAAATAGGGTGACACACAAAAAAGTTTGAGAACCGCTGCCTTAGAGAATGAAATATGAGAAAGGTTCAGCAAAGATGGGTACTGCAAGAACACTCAGGACGATGACGATAAGTAGAGATGTGAGCATGGAAGGAAAGAAATAGGTATAAGACAACTGTGATCCCACACTAACGTATGGAAGTGAAAGTTGGACTGTGCCGTAAGGATACAGATCAAGAGTGAAAGGAGAAGAAGTACAAGTTTGGACGACGCTGGAAGGATACATATTTAAGGTGAAAGGAGGAAAAGTACCACAAACGTGATGAGAAGAGCTTGTGGAGTTACGTGGTGAGAGAAAGAAAAATGTGGTGGTGTTGGAAAGTTGTGATGTTTATGTGGCTACGGTACGCTTGAAAATGATAAAATTGCCCTGACATTTTTTGACCATGTGGAGTGAACAGAGTGAAATACTTTAACTGGGAGAGCGTATGAGTGACACTGACGAAGAGAGGGGAAGAGTGAGAGAAGGGAAGAGGGAGAGAGGGGAAGAGGGAGACAGGGGAAGGGGGAGACAAAGGAAGAGGAAGAGAGGGGAAGAAGGAGCAAGGGGGAAGACGGAGAGAGGGGAAGAGGGAGAGAAGGGAGGGAGAGAGAGAGAGAGGAAGACGAAGAGAGGGGAAAGCCGGAGGGAGGGAAGGAGGGACGGAGGGGAAGAGGGAGAAAGGGGAAGAGGGAGAGAAAGGAGGGAGAGAGAGAGAGGAAGACGGAGAGAGGAGAAAGCCGGAGGGAGGGAAGGAGGGAGGGAGGGGAAGACGGAGACACAGGATGAGCTGGAGGAGTGGGGTGGAGAGACATGTAACTTACCATTCCCTCACTTGGGCAAGGCGGAGATAGTCGTCCTGCTGTAGCATATTTCCCGTAACTCAATTTCAGAATAAGGTAATACTAAGACTCTGCATCCTTTGTCACAGCACTTCTTCGTGACTAGCACCATAATCCAGTATTCATCCCATTATAGCACAGCATTCAATATAGAGAAATTACAATTTTACGCCTAATTAAAGTGAACAGAGTGTAGATTTGTGCATGGAGAGAGAGAGAGAGAGAGAGAGAGAGAGAGAGAGAGAGAGAGAGGACAACGTACTGGCGTATATATCTATTTAGACCCGTTTTCTCGTAGGAATAGGAGCTCCCTAGTCCCACTTCATTAGCGATTTATTTTTGGATTCGACTGGTTAATATCCTTTTGCACGTTCTCCATGCAGAGTATGGCGATATTAGAATGTGTCATGTAACACGAAGAAGGACAGTAAGGTGTTATAAGCAAAATAAGTCACTTAGAAAAAGGTGTTAGGGAACTTCCTTAACCGAAGAGAATACGGGCCTACTTTACCTCTGCCGGGATATAGAAGACTGGCTATAGATAATGCTTTAATATGTCATACAGGAGAATATTTATGCATAACAGGCAACACAAGTCACTAAGGAAGAGTGTCGCGCCCGTATCCTCTTCAGGTAAGGATGCTCCCTATGACCTCTTAAGTGATTTATTGTGCTTATGACACCTTGCCGTCCTCTTCTGTCTTATTAAAATCATTCTAATGTCACAATACTCTGTATAAATAACGTGCAAAACTATAGCAGTCAGCCATATCCAAAAATAAATCACCGAGGAAGAGGTGTTAGGGAGCTTCCTCAACCTACGCAAATACCGGCCAAGGAGAGGACAGACCACACAGTATACAGCAAGTTAACTCCTCTCGATAAAGTCCTTTTTTAACATCCCTTTATATTACTCGTATTCACAATAAAATTAAAGAAAAAAATGCTTGTTAAATTTCGAAAGTTATCTCAAAAGCTAATTTTCATGTTTCACACAGCTTACAATTCCTGTTGTACAAAGAAAAAAAAAAACTATGGTATTTTGATTTCTAAAACTTATTCACGACTTAAGGCCTAAACTGTCTATACTCTTTTCACCTTGACTTGGCCTACATTGCTGTCCTTTTGCAACTTATTTCACGTAGCTCACTGGCGGAATAAGACAATACCGTGGTTTTACAACCTTTTCAAAGCACTTCTTCATGACTAGCATCATGCTCTATTGTCAATCTGTTGTTATAAATCAGCAGTAAAGATAGAGAGGTGGCAATTTTAGACCAGGTTAAAGTAAAACGGGTATAGTTGTCACACGATATCCTTCAGCAATGGCAGTGATGTGAAAGGAATATTTGCTTATTCTCAACAGTAATGGTGTATGTAAAGGAACTAAGGACACAGAAGTAAGGCACTCGTTTTAGGTAAAAATAAAATGATAACGATAAAGATGATGATATTGATAACAATAGTAATAATAATAATGATGATAATAATATTATTATTATTATTATTTTTTATCATTGTTTACAACAACAACAATAATAATAATAATAATAATAATAATAATAACAGCAAGAACAACAACAAAACAACAACAATAATAATAATAATAATAATAATAATAATAATAACAGCAGCAACAACACCAATAACAATAATAATAATAATAATAATAATAATAAAAATAAAAAATCGTGTGAGATGAGTAACAGATTATCATAAAACTGGAGAGAGAGAGAGAGAGAGAGAGAGAGAGAGAGAGAGAGAGAGAGAGAGAGAGGCAAATTGCTTTAGAAGGACAGGCCTGAGAGAATATCAAAGGAAGGGAGAAGAGAAAACCCAATAAAGGAACAGTGACGAAGGAAAGGGAAATATCGCGCAGAGGAAGATAGACTCATAGCGTGTGGAAATGTGTTGAAATATTACCTCGTTGTCTTGGAAGATAAAACTGTTGTCCTGAACGTATAGTGTACTGAATTTTGTAGAAGGAAGAGGAATAGACACGTATAACTCTCTTTCCCTCTCTCTCTCTCGAAGAAGAAGAAGACCCACATAAAACTCTCTCCCTCTCTCTCTCTCTCTCTCTCTCTCTCTCTCTCTGGAAGAATAACACCCACATCTCTCTGTCTCTGTCTCTGCCTCTCTCTTTCTGGAAGAATAACACCAGCATATATAACTCTCTTTCTCTCTCTCTCTCTCTCTGGAAGAATAACATCCACATATAAAACTCTCTCTCCCTCTCTCTCTCTCTGGAAGAATAACACCAGCATATATAACTCTCTCTCTCTCTCTCTCTCTCTCTCTCTCTCTCTCTGTAACTATTAATCTATCTGTATCTATTTATCTATCTTTTTAGATATCTATTTATTTATCTATCTGTATCTATCTACCTATCAATTTATCTTTTTTAGACACTTACTTGGCATCTGAATTAGTACATATAAAGTCCACTCCTGCACTGAACCTAACATAGATGGTTAAGTAAAGTGGCCCTAAATATAATATTGGAAATACCTTGCTATAAATCAAGCAGTATTAGTTCTCACATTTAATACACAACTTACCAGCATATAGGGAAGAGAAAAAGGGAAGACAGGATATAATTTCACTGACAGGCTCTTGATACTTCTCCCATTATTATCCTTTTACGTGTTTCTGTCTATCTATCTATCTATTGCAAGACGCCATAATCTCGTAAGGCAGCATTTCTTAACCTAGGGGTGCTGAAATCAATTTTAGGGGGTGCTGGCAATTGTTGTATTATTTTTTTTTCTTTATTGGTTTTGCTCGGTATTGGCATTCTTGATTTTTTTTTTATTTGAGAATGTATAAAATAAACTGTCCGGCAGTACTTCACCTCACTTTAACCCTGCAGTCGTGTAGCAACTACAGTCCCAGTAACCAGAGTGAGTGGTGCTGGACTGAGACCTTATGACAGAGGGGATGCTGAGGTCGGAGTAGGTTAAGAAATGCTACCGTAAGGGATGGCCATATAACTCTGAGTTATTTGTTTTACGGGGAGGGCCACTAACCCTCCACCAACCCACTTATTGACACGTAGGGAGGACATATGGTTTGGTTATACGGTTACCATCCAGAGTTGTAAATGGTTTCCTGGCTTACAGGAAATCATTGCGCTTGTCACTCAGTGTAAAGCCACCTGTAAAGGAAAGAAAAGCAATAAGAAGTGACAGAAAAGATGGGAGAAATAGGAAGAGAGGAGGGCAGGAACGGAAAAAGAATGATAAATGCTAAGGAAGAAGTAGGCAGCGCTACATCAAGTGAGTGGATAATGGTCGTCACCACCTACCACTAATGTGTTGGATCCTACTTAATTCTACCTTTTTCGGAGGAAATAAAGTTTGCAATGAAGATGATGAAGATGGAGATGATGATGATGATGATGATGGTGATGATAATGATGAAAGTTCGTCCGGGTTTGCACTTTCTTCGTTTCTGGACCGAAATAAACGGTAATGATGTTGGTAATAATGAGAATGGTTATGACGGTGATGATAGTAGTACTGTAAATGACTGATGATAATGGTAATAATGAAGATGATTATGACGATGAGAATTGGAATGACGGCTGAGGTGATAATGGTAACGATGTAGGTGATTATGCTGCTGCTGATGGTAATGAAGCAAATGTCTGAGATCTATCTATTTATCTATATACCTAGGCTACTTCCCCCAAGGAAAGGGAGGTAGCCGAGACAGGACGACACACTCCCCATTTACTCATCCATTCAAACACATTCATTCGCATCTTAGCCTCAAAGGGGAGAACAGACAGATCCTCACCGCACCACACTGCACAAGGGTCAACTGCGCAATGCAATCAGTGACATCCGCAGCAGGGCCCGACAGCAGAACTGGTTTACCCCTACCACATCATAACAGACCCATCCCCTTACCCGCACCTGACCTGACTAGCTGATGAGACCAAATGCGGAAGAATATCCCCTCAGGGCTGCGTCATCACTTATTCATTCATAATTTCTCTCCATTTATTTCTGTCACGCACAGCCACTCTTCCTTGCTCAACAGACATCCCTCTCACATCCAGCGCTTTCTTCACACTGTCCATCCATCCCACTCGTGGTCTTCCTCTCAGCCTTACACCTCTCACATCAGATCTAGTTATCTTTTTCACCAATCGCTCATTATCCACTCTCTCCATATGCCCAAACCATCGCAACACCCTCTGCTCAACTCTACCAGCCATCTCCCAAACAACTCCAGTTCTCCTTCGCACTTCATCATTTTGCACCCAATCCATACGCGTCACTCCACACATACTCCTCAGAGACCTCATCTCCATTACATTCAAATTTTTCCTCTCTGCTACACCCATATTCCATGTTTCAGCCCCATATAACGCAGTCGGTACCACAACACCTTCATACAGCCCTCTCTTTACATCCATTCTAAGCGAACGACATTTAAACACTTTTCAATCCTCCCAGAACCTTTCCTACTTCATTTATTCTAAACTTCACTTCTGCGTCTATTCTTCCATCCACAGCAACATGTGACCCTAGATATTTAAAACAATCTACCTCCTCAAGCAACTCACCATTCAAAGCTATATTTATCCCCCTATCATCTATCAACCTCGTACACTTCATCACTTTACACTTATTCTCATTTACTTTCATTTTCCTCCTTTCACACACCCTTCCAAACTCCTCTACCAACTGTCTCAATCTCTCCTCTCAATCAGTCACTAGTGCAGTATCATCTGCAAACTGCAGCTGCTTCAGATTCCACTCTCTACCATCAACATTCACCAGACTCAGACCTCCACCTAAAACTCTTGCATTCACCTCCCTTACAACACCATCCATGTAAATATTAAACAACCAAGGCGACATCACACATCCCTGTCGCAGCCCCACTCTCACGGGAAACCAATCACTCACAGCATTTCCCACTCTTACACACGCTCTACTATTTACATAAAAACTTTTCACTCCTTTTAGTAACCTACCATCAAGTCCATACAATCTTAAAACAGTCCACAAAGCCTTCCTATCAATTCTATCATACGCTTTCTCTAAATCCATAAATGCCCAAAATACATCCTTGCCTTTCGCTAAATACTTTTCACACACTTGTCTCACAGCAAACACCTGATTAACGCATCCCCTCCCTCTCTTAAAGCCACACTGCTCATCACCAATCACTCCCTCTGTACTCTCTCTCTCATAATTAACACTCAACCGGTAGAGAGGTGGCGTGCGGTCCTAACGGGCCCAGGTTCAAATCCCGGCTGGGGCAGGGAACAGTTTAAGGATTTGAATTTCATTAAATCAGGCTTTACTGATCTACTAGAAGACCCGCCGACATGTCATAAAAATACCCCCGCTAATACCAATACACCAGTCCTTATGAGACAGCCCTAGCATGTATTCAATATGGACGGTGGGTGTTAGCGCCGAAGTGGTGACATGTAGAGGTGTATGGTATGTAGGAGGACTGCTGGGCCTTGATAGCAGGCTGTGAAGTCTATGCCCAGAGTCGGACACATAAAAAAAAAAAAAAAAAAAAACTCAACAGACTTATACTCCTAAAGCTAGTACATTCATACTTATCACCCTTGCCTTTATACAACGGGACCACACAAGCACTTGCCCAGTCAATTGGCAACATACCTTTCTCAAAGCACACATTCAACAATCTTTCTAACCAGTCAACAATAGTCACTCCACCACCCTTCAGGCATTCCACAACACACCCATCCATACCTGTAGCTTTCGCTGTTTTCATCTCCTTAACTGCCTTCTCCACTTCCTCCTTCGTGATCAAAGAATCATTCAACTCTCCCAACACATTTTTTCCTTGCACCCTTCCATCCGCCACAATCTCAGCCACCCTTTCCTCCTCTACATTTAACAATCTTTCAAAATACTCTGCCCATCTCTTCCTTACTGCATCCATCTCAGTTAACATCCTTCCATCCTCTGCTTTTACTCGTTCTTCCTTCCCAGACTCTCCCTTTCGCACCCTTTTCACCTCCTTCCAAAACATTTTCTTATTCTGTTGAAAATTCTTTGTCAGCCGTCTACCCCACCTCTCATCTGCTGCCACTTTAGCATCACGCACAGCCCTTCTCGCTCTATTCCTCTTTTCCTTATACCTTTCATATGACATCTCATCCTTCCTCTGCAGCCACACTTCATATGCACGTCTCTTCTCAGCCACAGCCATACTTACTTCCTCGCACCACCATTCACTTCCTTTTCTTACACCACCACCCACACGTCTCACACCACACACCTCTTCTGCATGCCCCACCACAGCACTCTTAAACAACTGCCATTCCTCCTCCACGCTGCCATTTTCCCGATCTTTTACTGCGTTCCACTCATCTTTCAATTTCTCCTGATACTCTATCTTTTTCTCTCTTTTATCCAACTCACTCACTTTCAAAACCTCCCTGCCACACCTAACCCTTCTAGCTCTCACCCATCTCTTATCTACTCTTAACTTTCCCTCCACTAGGTAGTGGTCAGACATACCTCCACCCTCCCCTCTCAGAACTCTCACATCCAACAATCTGCCTATTACATTCCTAGACACAACCACATAGTCCATCAAAGCTCTATCAACAACCCTTCCACCCTCCTGTCTCACCCATGTATACTTATAAATATCTTTCTTCTCAAACAGCGTATTCCCAATCACCATCTCTCGCTCAACACACATCGCTATCATTCGTTCCCCATTTTCATTTCTGCCAGGCACACCATGCATACCAACTACGCCTTCAACTGCTACATTTCCCACTCTAGCATTCAGATCTTCCATCATTACCACATTCACATTCGCTCCAAAACTCTGCAGACACTCATCAATATCATTCCAGAAAGACTCCCTCTCTTCTTCATCCCTTTCACTACCAGGCCCATATGCACTCACAAACACCCACAACTCACGTTCAAATTTCGCTTTCACCCACATCAGTCTCGATGACACCTCCTTCCATTCAATCACACACTGCTGTACTTCCGGACTCACTAACAAGGCCACACCTTCTCTTGCCCTTCCTCTATCAACACCTGACAATCTTCCATTCACACTTCCAAACATAGACTCCCCCTTCCCTTTCATCTTCGTTTCACTCAAAGTTAACACATCCAACTTTCTTCTCACAAACATTCTCCCAATCTCCTTCCTTTTAGCCTCAATCGTACTACATCTACGCACATTCATAGACCCAATCTTCAGGGTACGGGGATAACTCCATCCCCCATCCCTTTCTCTGGCCTGTCTCTTTTTAGGAACTAAAAAACAGAGGAGGGGGTCCCTAGTCCCCTCACCCCGCCCCTTTTAGTCGCCTTTTACGACACGCAGGGAATACGGTGGCAGTATTCTTCCTAACACAACCTGGCCACAGAGTAGTAGTACCACCCCATAGTGCGGCCAGGTTGTGTCCCCCCGACGATGATAATAGTAATGATATAAGTGACTGAGATGATGAGGATAATAATGAAGCTGATTATGACGACGATGATGTTGATAATAGTGAAACTGGTTGATCCAACAATAGTAAAGAATAACGCTAATGACTGATGTAACTGTTAAATAGTTACACATTAATACACAGAACTAAGCTCGCAGTGTAGACCTTATGTATTATACACGTTTAATGCTGAAGAAATCGTTCAAAGAGCAAATCATTTAACCGTGACTTGTAACTTTGGCAGATATTCTCGTCGGAGAAGAAGGCTCCCTAACATTTTTCCATGGCGATTTAGTTTGCGTATTACATCTTACAAGTGTTAACCTTTTTCGTGTTATTGTATATAAGTCCTAGTATCACCATACCCTACATAAGAAATGTACAAAAGGGTATTAACCAATTATACTCTTAAATAAATCGCTAAGGAAGAGATGTTTGGGAGCTTCCTTAACCGACGAAATATTGGCTCTTGACCTTTGACTAATTATATAGGGCAGACAAAGAGTACATGGTTACACAGATCAACACACGTAATGGACTCAGTAAACAATGTAGTCATGATTGGCAATGACTGGTTAGTTATGCATATTTGCACTCTAAGGTGACAAAGATCCATATTTCTAGTGATGTTTGGAGCGTTCTTAGCGCATCTTCCGAAGTGGTTTATCTATATTCTTCTCTCTGAATCCTGTACTGCATGTAATTAATACCACTTCAGTATTAAATAGTTTGTATCAGTAACATACTTGAAAAGAGTGAGGTAGAGCAAGGTAAGTCGCAAGGGAAAAGATGTTACGATGTTACGAATTTTACCACACCTTCTAGAATACGGCCAATAATGACAAAAGTTACATATCACTCAGACAGGCGACAGTGCAGACATAACATTCTCCTTGGAATTATCACAGTAACTCCTTCTATATACAGCGTCTTTTTACATCACCACACTTAATTTTAGAAAAGGAGGGACTGGGGAAAGGATGGGGGGGAGAAGCACATGAATGGTAGAGAGAGAGAGAGAGAGAGAGAGAGAGAGAGAGAGAGAGAGAGAGAGAGAGAGATAAGGGGAATGGGGAACTGGGGAAAAAAAAGGGGGAGGGGCGTTACCCTGTAACCAACCCGCTCCACTATAATACTATTTCATTTTACGGCCCCAGAGACAGACAGACAGACAGACAGAGAAGAGGGGGGGGGGGAGTCGCCATCTTCTGCCAAGTTTTAAAAGTTGAAGGTCAAACTGAGTAAATTATGACGCTGAGCCTCTTAACAAAATACGTATAAAGAGAGAATATAGAGAATGTCTTCCTGGAAGAAACATGAAATCTCGTGACTCTTATTTCAATCATGTGATACTCATAACTTAGTGATTACCAGCCACGAAGCGAAACTGGTATTGTTTTCAATGTCTGTGTATGTGTGTGTGTGTGTGTGTGTGTGTGTGTGTGTGTGTGTGTGTGTGTGTTAGCACGATAACATCGCAACCGCTCAAGATATCATGACCAAATTTTACAGGTGTGTAGTTGGTATGATAATCTCCTACGAATATTGGTTTCAGTTTGTTTGTGTGGCTGTGTGCCTGTGTCTGTTAGCACGATAACTTCGCAGCCGCTCAAGACATCACCACAAAATTTTACAGGTGTGTAGTAGGGATGAAAATCTCCTACGAGTTCGAAATTGGTGGAAGTAGGTCAAGATCTGTGTGTCTGTTACCACGATATTTTCGCAACCGCTCAATATATCATCACAAAATTTTACAGGCGTGTAGCGGGGATGAAAATCACCTACGGGTTCGATATTGGTGAAAGTAGGTAAAGGTCAAGGTCATATTCCGAGCCGCGCTAGTTGTGTATCGGTTCGCGGCTGGTGTGATTCCCCTCTTGGGGGCCCTCTTTTTTTTTTTTTTTTTTTTTAATGAACTTCTCCTTGGCTTTTGACCTTTGTTGCCGAAAAATCAACCACTTGTTCTCTCATATTCTTTAGTTAGTGTTTTACAGTTATTGCAATTCCATCCTATAGTTTTTTATTTTTTATGATCGGGACATTAGCCCATGACATGCTTGCTAAAAATTTATTGACGATGCACGTCTGATCGTCTTCAGTCAGTATTTCAAATTTGATACAGTTTTTCTTCGACAGATTTCCCTAAACATTGCCAAGTTACACACACAAAGGAAAAAAACAAAGAAAAGAACCCTGCTTAATATGTAACTTGTGTACACCTCCACAGGGAATTAATATATCCAGGAAGTCTTCTGAAAAAAATAAAAAAATCACAGAGGCAACGTTTTCAGATCCTTCTCCCATCAGGTTCAAAGAAAATAACTGGCCGTCATGAATATTCAGCATTTCAATTCAGTGTTGCTTTCCGCCAGACTCTCTCTCTCTCTCTCTCTCTCTCTCTCTCTCTCTCTCTCTCTCTTGAGACGAAAAATAAAACAAATTATAGTGGAGGGAGGTTGTGTTAGCTCTCTCTCTCTCTCTCTCTCTCTCTCTGGGGATAAAATAATAACACAAATTGTAGTGGAGGGAGGATGGGTGACACTGGTCCTCTCTCTCTCTCTCTCTCTCTCTCTCTCTCTCCACACCAGTCCACACTCACTCCCACGTCCCACATTTTCACTTCGTCTGGTTTTCATTCACAGTTAAATGCTGACAAAGTTCCTGGCCTGACAATGCTAAATATATATACAGGATGAACATTTTATATATAGATATACATATATATATATATATATATATATATATATATATATATATATATATATATATATATATATATATATACCGGTATAGATAGATAGATACTGTGTCATATATATATGTATATATATACATGTATAGATAGATAGATAGATAGTGTATATTTATACATATATAGGTATTGATAGATAAATAGATAGATACTGTATATATATATATATATATATATATATATATATATATATATATATATATATATATATATATATATATATATATATATACAGTATCTATCTATACCTATATCTATATATATGTATATATATATATACAGTATCTATCTATACCTATATATATATATATATATATATATATATATATATATATATATATTGCCAGACGCCTCAATCCCGTTTGGGGTGGCCACAAACAAATCGCCTCCAAGTCGCCCTGTCCCCCGCCCTTTCACTGCCCTGCTCCCAACTCACCCCCCTCTCTCATATACCTCTCCACCCCATCCCTCCATCTCATCCTCGGCCTCCCCCTCCCTCTTCCCCCCTCCACCTCACTCACATACACTCTCTTCGTCAGTCTTTCATCCTCCATCCTCTCCACCTGGCCAAACCACCTCAGTGTGTTCCTCATAACGCTTCCTATCACATCCACATCCACACCACAACGCTCCTTTATATCCTCATTCGTAAGCTGTCTCTCCACGTGACTCCACAGGTTCCTCTTAAATAACTCATTTCCACTGCTCTCACTCTTGACTTGTGTCCTTCCAACAATGTCCAAGCTTCACTTCCGTACGTTAGAGTTGGTATCACAATACTGTCATGTAGTAACTTTTTCACTTCCATGCTCACTTCCCTTTTTCTTATCACTGCTTTCAAGGAACCAGCAACCTTTCTTCCCTGCTGTACCCTTTCAAGAACTTCACCCTCCAAACCTCCATCCTTACTCATCACACTACCCAAATACTTAAACGTACTCACATTTTCCAATTCCTCACCATCCAACCTCACTGTACATTCACTAACTTCACCTCTCTCAAAGACCATTACTTTACTCTTCCCTACATTCACCTTTAGGTTCCGCTTCTTACACACTCTCTCAAACTCATCCACCAAACCTTGCAGCTCCCCTTCGTCTTCACTTATATATATATATATATATATATATATATATATATATATATATATATATATATATATATATATATATATATACGTCTCTTCTTTCTCTGGAAGTGTGTGTGTCCATAATTTTCGTGTCATTTAGCACTTACCAGTCCTCCCACGCTGATCAATCAGTATCACGCTAAACCCCCTTCCCGCGCCGTCTCTCTCTCTCTCTCTCTCTCTCTCTCTCTCATCCAGTGCTTGTTTTCATCCTCTCAAGACCTCCCTTCTATTCTCTCCTTCTTCTTCCTCTCTCCCGCTCCCTCCATCTCCCTTCCCTTTCTCGAATAGTCTCCACGACACTTCATCTTCTGATTCTCTCTCTCTCTCTCTCTCTCTCTCTCTCTCTCTCTCTCTCTCTCTTTTTCAGCAGTCTTATTACTCTTTTCTTGTTCTTTTTTACAATGTTCTCACTTCAATCTGTTATCGCATAATACAATACAACACAACAAAAACACAAACACCAGCGCCAACATATACTCGTCTGTCTACTGTTGTCCATTGATATTTTTTCAGATACTCGTACTATGACTTGCAGCATATTTTTACCACGAAATAGAAATTCACTTTTACTCTCAGAAAATTGGTTTCACAGATACAAATGTGTTTTAATTATGTTCTACTCTGTTAGTGTTATATCCATATTCACTGAGATTCAAGGGACGCTCAGTTGCTTGGAGTCATTAAGAAATCCACTGAGACTTTATCAAGTTTGAAGTTGCTTCGTTTTCACCTTGAAGACCTCAGGGATATGTTATTTAGGCAGCAATTATACTACTTTAGGGCGAGACCTTTAGGCACGGTTTCCTTTGCCCTAGCCTATTCGTACCTAGAACTAAAAATAGGTACCCGGATGTAAATTCGACGGTTGCGTGTCGTATTCCGGGGGAATGTTTGGGAGCTTACTTTCCTTGTCTGTTCACCATTCTTATATGTTTGTGTTGTCCCCTGCCCAGTGCAACTGCCCAAAATAACTGCCCACGCATGTTGGGTTAAGCCTCGACGCCTATTCCTTCAACTAAAATTCACTTCCTCACCAACTGATTCTTCCCCTGTCCCCCTCCTTCCTTTTGACTTGGTGGTGGTAACCCAAACATTTTTTTGGGGGGAGCTTACTTTCCTTGTCTGTTCACCACCACTTTAGAGATAGATTAAATATGGGAGTCCAGTTTGTTTTTAGTTCTCATTAACTTTCTTAACTCTTCCATCAGGTGACTCTACTCCATCCATCACAACTTGGCCCAAATTCTTGCCCTATTTAGGCTTGTTTTACGTAGCTCGGTGACAGAACAGGACAATGGAACTGTTTGACATCCTTTCCATGGCACATCGTGAGTAGCATCGCATTCCAGTGTTAATCTCTTGTAACAGCTCGGTAGGCAGGATGGCGGGATAGCAATTCTAGTCCAAGTTACAGTGAAAAGACTGTAGTTTTTCCGATATTTCTTTTTCTACTTCCAGACCATTTAATTTTTTGGCTATATCTCCAGTTCAAGAGCTAAAATATGGTTATGAAAGACTTCAGTACCGTGGCGTTCTCGTAAGCCAGTGGTTTCCAACCTTTTCTAATTCTCGTCCCTCCTCACTGAATGACACGTTCCCTGCGCCCCCCTTCCTCAAATACTGTATTTTACTGGCATAGTTGGCACATGTCAATAAATATCATAGATTTTTAATCTTTGAAATTGTTTATATATTCAGATAACCAGATTTCTTATTCATATCTGAAATATTTTCTTCATATTTAGAAATAACTGAATTTCATCATAATTCATAGCTTTCATATATAATTACCCTCTTTATCAAGCCTTCGCGCCCCCCCAGGGAACCCTTCGTGCCCCCCCTAGGGGGGCGCGCCCCACAGGTTAGAAACCACTGTCATAAGCTGAGAAGGAGAAAGAAAAGGAAGAACGAAGAGAAGAAAATGATGATTATAATGAAGAAAAGGAAAGAAAAAAAAGAAGAAAAGATTAAGAAAGTGAAAATAGTAATAACTAGAAAGCACTCAGCGCATAACTCAACTAATGCAATTGCCAATAGAAAGGGTCCGGATCCATAGAGATATTGTGTGGAATCCATAGGATCCGGATTCGTTCCCAAATTTAATCAATTGTACCTCAACCCATGGCCGACCATTCCACAAAGTTTCATTGGAATTCATTGAAAACTTTTGGAGATTTCGCGCGGACAAACAAACAGACAAACATAGGTTAATACATAACCTCCTCCAACTTTGTTGGCGTAGGAAATAATAAGATGCTGTTGATGATGATGATGATGATTAATAAAGAGTAGTAATGCGTTACCTGGAAGAGGAGGATAGTGTAATGTTGCTACTTCATTTACTGTAATTATGTTCACCTTCATTTTTCAACAATGCATAGTCCAGGGTCAAGCAAAGGAGTTCCTGACCACACCTAGGCCCGTATTCGCGGCGGGTAAGGAGGTTTCCTAACACCTCTTCCTTAGCAATGTATTTCTGGGAGAAAGCTGGTTAGTATCCTTTTTTATATTATTTATGCTGAGTATGGCGATATAAAAAGGATTTATGTAACACAGAAAGGGACTGTCAGGTGTAATAAGCAAAATAAATAACTTAGGAAAAGGCGTTGGGGAGCTTCCTCAACCGACAAGAATAAGAGCCCTAGACATACAATGGACAAGTTTGACAATCACAGGTTAATTTAATCTGGTGTTAAGGAGAATAATAAAATAGCGTTAAGTCTCCTTCCATAGGATTTTGGAAACAATATGAACACTGATGCTCATATGCCTCACTCTGATCTAAATACAAGAAACGGTGCCAAGGCACAGAAACCCCATCCCCGGCAGTCATTTTAATGCTGACGTATAAACACAACAGGATATCGAGTCAAAGATGTCACATATCAAATTTGAAGTAAATCGGGTGAAAATTGACGATTTTGTGCCCATTTGAAAATTTATGCCCGACCCACCTGACTTTGACCCCCCTACCGCCAACTGAGGGGTGACCCCCTTGATGTAATGAGGCATGTTATAGGATGCAGATTTGAAAGATGCACCTTCAGGTTTTGGTTTCATGTCGATATGACGAATTTGAAAGGAATTATGGCAAAACAAAAACAAACAAACATTTTGGGGGTCTACAGCCTGGGCTTTGGCCCATTTTGGCCCTAAGCGTAAAGTGGGAGATCTGAATGTCATAACCCATCATCCCTGTAATTTTAGTCAAAATTGCACCAGTAGTTTGCGCGTAAAATTGTTAACAGACAGACAAACAAACAAATAAACTGAGTTCAAACAATACCCGTCCTCGAGACCCTCTGGGACGGGGAGGGGTAATAACCTATATAACCTAAATACAATTGTTTACGTTGACCGGAGTACAATGCTAGAGTTGCTCCGACCGTGCGTGAGTGACGATAGTAATGATACCTCTTCAAAAATGTCATTATTTGTGTTCCTGCTTTCTCTTTATTATATTCAGTTCAGACGTGACTTTCTGAACTAGACAAGCCCAGATCCCTTTCCTACTTCGACGATTTCTTAGAATTAATGGAATTTCTTGCAGAGGAAAGAAATAAGAAAGAAAAAAAAAAAAAGGACGGAGTAAAGAAGTACTTAACCTAGTCATTGTTTTAACATGCTTTTCCTTTTCATCTCTCTCTCTCTCTCTCTCTCTCTCTCTCTCTCTCTTGGGTAGTGAGGGGGTTAGTGAAGGGAGTAAACTGAACCTCTTCAAAGTAACTCCTCTCATCAAAGACGAGTGTAACCAGATAATCTCTTTAAAAATATATTAAAATCTCCATAAAAATAAATGTAACTAGATCATCTCTTAACAATTATATTAAAGAGAGGATGAGACCTGTACTAAGAAAGAGGTTTGTGAAGGCTCCGTAAGCTCCCTGTACATAGAAGCTTCCATCTGCAGCTTATTGAAATGATCAGAGATGCTAGTGGAAGTGTATGAGAGAGAGAGAGAGAGAGAGCATGATGTGGAGCGCCTAATAAGGCTGAGGGGTCGGGAAATGGAGAACACGACACGCCTTCAAGAATCCAAACATGGTGGTGAGCAAGAATGAAACCTTAGAGAATGAAATGTGAGAAGGGTATAGCAAAGAAGGAGGCTGCAAGAACACTGAGGACGATGATGAGAAACAGAGGTGTGAGCATGGAAGGAAATAGGCATATGACTGTTGTGACCCCACACTAACGTATGGAAGTGAAAGTTAGATTGTGATGGAAGGATATAAATCAAGAGTGAGAGGAGAGGTAATACAGGGAAGGGTGGAAGGAGAGAAAGTACAACAAATTTCCTGAGAAGGGCGTGTGGAGTTAGGTGGAGAAAGATACAAAAATGTGGAGCTGTTGGAAAGTTGTGATTTTATGTGGCCACGCATGAAAATGATGAATTTACCCTGAGATAGTTTGACTATGTGGAAAGAAACAGAATGAAATAGTTTAACTGGGAGAGCGTTTGAGAGTGACCCTGACGAAGAGAGGGGAAGACAGAGAGAGGGGAAGACAGAGGGAGGGAAAGACGGAGACACAGGATGAGCTGGAGGAATGGGGTGGAGAGGCATATAACTTACCATTCCTTTACGGAAGACAGGCGGAGATTGTCGTCCTTCCGTAGCATATTTCCCTTAGCTCAATTTCAGATTACGGTAGTACTAAGAGTGCATCCTTTTTCACAGCACTTCTTCGTGACTAGGACCATAATCTAGTATCCATCCCGTTATGGCTCAGCATTTGGTACAGGGAGATGGGAATTTTAACCCTAATTAAAGCGATCAGAGTGTAGTTATGTGTATGGAGAGAGAGAGAGAGAGAGAGAGAGAGAGATGATGATGACAACGTATTGGCAGTATGTTCTAAGACCCGTGTTCTCGTAGGATAAGGAGTCCCTAGTCCCACTTCATTAGCGATTTATTTTTGGATTCGACTGGTTAATATCCTTTTGCACGTTCTCCATGCAGAGTATGGCGATATTAGAATGATTCATGTAACACGAAGAAGGACAGCAAGGTGTAATAAGCAAAATAAGCAGCTTAGAAAAAGGTGTTAGGGAGCTTCCTTAACCGACGAGAATACGGGCCCAAGTCATTTCTGCCTGGATATAGAAGACTGGCTATAGATAAGGCTTTAATATATCATACAGGAGAATATTTATGCATTACAGGCAACACAAGTCACTAAGGAAGAGTAAGGATGCTCTCTGACACATTTTCTTAAGTGGTTTAATTTGCTTATGGCACCTCCCCGTTTTCTGTATCACTTAAATCATTCTAGTATCACCATATTCTGCATTAATATCGTACAAAACTATATTAGCCAGCTGCATCCAAAAATAAATCGCCGAGGAAGAGGTGTTAGGGAGCTTCCTCAACCTTCGAGATTGTCGGCCAAGGAGAGGACAGACCACACAGTGTATAGCAAGTAAACTCCTCTCTATTAAGAACTTTTTTTTTAACATCCCTTCATATTACTCGTATTACATCAACAATAAAATTAAAGAACATAGATGCTTGTTAAATTTCGAAAGTTATCTCTGAAGTTAACTCTCATGTTTCACACAACTTACAATTCTTGTTGTACAAAAGAAAAAAAAAAAAAACTATAGTATTTTGATTTCTAAAACCTATTCACGAATTAAGGCCTGAACTGTCTATACTCTTTTCACCTTAACTTGGCCTACATTGCCGTCCTTTTGCAGCTTATTTCTCGTGGCTCCATGGCAGAATACGGCATTACTTTGGCTCTAAAAACTTTTGATTACACTTCTTCATGACTAGCATCATGTTCTAGTGTAAATCTATTGTTATAAATCAGCAATAAAGATGAGAAGGCAATTCAGGCCAGGTTAACGTAAAACGGGTGTAGTGGTCCCAGTGTATATCCTTCAGTAATGGTAGTGATATGAAAGGAATATTTTGCTACGTCTAAATAGTGTTCGAGAATGTAAAGTAACTAAAGACATTGAATTAAATCAGTATTTTGGGGGAATAATAAAGATGATAACAATGAAGATGATGATGATGATAATAATAATAATAATAATAATAATAATAATAATAAATATTACTACTACTACTACTACTATCTATCTGTCTATTGCCAGACGCCTCAATCCCGTTCGGGGTGGCCACAAACAAATCGCCTCCACGTCGCCCTGTCCCCCGCCATTTCACTGCCCCGCTCCCAACTCATCCCCCCTCTCTCATATACCTCTCCGCCCCATCCCTCCATCTCATCCTCGGCCTCCCCCTCCCTCTTCCCCCCTCCACCTCATTCACATACACTCTCTTCGTCAGCCTTTCACTCTCCATCCTCTCCACATGGCCAAACCACCTCAGTGTGTTCCTCATAAGCGCTTCCTATCACATCCACATCTACTACTACTACTACTACTAAACTAATGACTATATCATGTAAGATGAGCAACAGATTATCATAAAACTGAAGTTGAGAGAGAGAGAGAGAGAGAGAGAGAGAGAGAGAGAGAGAGAGGCAAATCGCTTTAGATTAGAAGGACGTGCCTGAGAGAATATCTAAGGAAGGGAGAAGAGAAAACCCAGTAAAGGAACAGTAACAATGGAAAGAGAAATATCGCACAGAGGAAGACAAACTCGTGGCGTGTGGCAGTGTCTTGAAATATTGCCTTGTTGTCTGGCAAGAAAAACCTGTTGTCTTGACCCTATAGTGTACTGAACTTTGTAGAAGGAAGAGTACTAGACACGAATAACTCTCTCGCTGGAAGAACAACACCCATATATAAAACTCTCTCTCTCTCTCTCTCTGGATGAATAACACCCACATATAAAACTCTCTCTCTCTGTAACTATTTATCTATCTGTATCTGTATCTATCTTTCTATCTATCTTTTTTAGACACTCACGTGGTATCTTAATCAGTGCATATAAGGTCCACTATTTTACTGAACATACTGTAGTATGGACGGTTACGTAAAGTGACCCAAAAAATAATATTGGAAATACCTTGCTATAAATCAAGCAGTATTAATTCTTACATTTAATACACAACTTGTCAGGAAAAACGGAAGAGAAATAGGGAAGACAGGACACAGTTTCACTGCAGACTCTTGGTACTCCTTCCCTTTTTATCCTTTATGTGACTCGAGATCCTACCCATTTCTACCTTTTTAGGAGGGAAACGGGTTTCTGATGATGATGATAATGCTGATTATGCTGATGAAGATGATGTCCAGTTTTGCGCTTTCATGATTACTGGATCCAAGCTCACAACGGTGATGATAATGGTGATGTAAATGATTGGGATGATGATGGTTATGGTGTAATGGCTGAGATGCTAATGGTAATGATGAAGATGATTATGACGATGATGATGATGGTAATGATGTAAATGATGATAAGGGTAATGATGATTACTGATGATAACGATGGTAATTATGTAAATGACTGAGATGATGGCAATGATGACCGAGAAGACAATGTTAATGATGAAGATGATAATGGCGATGATGACGGTAATGACGTAAATGACTGAGAAAGTAAATGACCGAGATGATGCGGGTAATGATAAATATGATTATGATGATGATGATGGTAATGATAAAACTAGCTGAGATAATAATGATAAAGAATAACGATATTGACGGATGCGATTATAATGAAGCTACACAGTACACAAATCTAACCTGAGCTCTCAGTATTGACCTTCCGTATTATACACGTTTGATACCGAAGAAATCTGTCAAGAAGCAGATGATTTACCCTTGCCCTGTGGCCAAGGCCGGTATTCTCGTTGGATAAAAAGGCTCCCTAATATTTTTCCCAAACGATTTAATATGTGTATAACACCTTACGAGTATTACCCTTTTTCGTGTCATGTAAATCCTTCTAATATCGCCATACTATGCATAAGGAATGTACAAAAGGATATTGACCAATCATACCCTAAAACAAATCGCTAAGGAAGAGGTGAGGTGCTAGGGAGCTTCCTTAACCAACGAGAGTACAAGTTCTTGACCTTTGAATAACTATATACTTCAGTCAAAGAGTACATGGTTACACAGATCAACACACGTAATGGACTCAGTAAACAACGTGGTCATGATTGGCAATGCATGTTTAATTATACAAGTTTGCACTTAATGGTGACACACAGTTTCGTATTTCTAGTGATGTTTGGAGCGTTCTTAGCGCATCTTCCTTAGTGATTTACAAGTGCTCGTGGGCCCTTGGGGCCCCTCTCACTTGTTCCTGCGGATGGCTCTCGCGTTTATGTGCTGTTCTAGTGTAACGTTGTCACTTGGGTTTTTTGCAGCTGACCGATTGATCATGTTATTTGCAGCTTCGGGAATGGAACCCAAGTTGTCCGAACGCAAGTCCAAAATACACACACAGACACACGGCTACTACTACAGTATATTTTAGTTCTTCCTAAGGGCAAAAAATTCTACGGAGATCCTATGCCGGGCTCCGGAAGCAGCGTTTTTTTGGTCAAAATGTGATAGCTCATTAAATATAGTAAAAGTTTTTCAATCGTGATGGGACCAAGTTTTTTTTACATCAGCGAATTTTTTTCGATTATTGTGCCAATTTTGGTGCGATTTGAATGTGTAGTTTCGGCTGCCCATAATACACACACACACACACACACACACACACACACCGCTACTGCTATAGTATATTAGATTTTTATTGTTGCCTCTGAACCCTGTATTGTATGTTATTAATACTGCTTCAGTAATGAATACTTAGCATCAGTAAAATACTTGAGAATATTGACTTACAGCAAGATAAGTGGCTAAGGAAAAGATATTACGAATTTTGCCTCTCCTTCGAGAATCCGGCCAACAGAGAAAAGTCAGCAATCACTCAGACAGGCAAGAGTGCAGACATAATTTCGCCTTGGAATTATCACAGTAAATATCTCTCTCTCCACATATACAGTCTTCTTGCAATATCACACTTGATTTTAGAGGAGGAGGGACTGGGGAAAGGGAGGGAGAAGAAGCACATAACAGGTAGTAAGAGAGAGAGAGAGAGAGAGAGAGAGAGAGAGAGATGGGGGGACAGGGGAACTGGAATACAAATGGGTTACCCTGACTAACCAACCTGTTCCACTGTAATATCTGTTTTATTTTATGTCCCCAAGACAGACAGCGTGTGACGGGGTGGGGGGGAGGCGCCATCTTCCGCCAAGTTTTAAAAGTTGAAGGTCAAACTGGGTAAATTATGACGCTGAGCCTCTTAACAAAATAAATTACTTCTAAAGAACGAATATAGAAAATGTCTTCGTGGAAGAAACATTAAATTTCATGATTGTCTTATTTCATTCATGTGATATTCATAACTTAATGATTACCAGCCGCGAAGCGAAATTGGTATTGTTTTCAATTTCTGTGTGTGTGTGTGTGTGTGTGTGTGTGTGTGTGGTAGCACGATACCTTCGCAACAGCTCAAGATAACATAACCAAATTTTACAGGTGTGTAATTGAGATGAAAATCTCCTACGAGTATTATTTTCAGTTTCTTTGTCTGGCTTTGTGTCTGTGTGTCTGTTAGCACGATAGCTTTGCAGCCGCTCAAGATAATATCACAAAATTTTACAGGTGTGTAGTAGGGATGGAAAACTACGAGTTCGAAACTGGTGAAAGTAGGTCAAGGTCAAGGTCATATTCTGAGCCGCGGTAGATTTGTATTGGCTTGCGGCTGGTGTGATTCCTTACTTGGGGGGGCCTCTTTTTTTTATGAACTTGTCCTTCACTTTTAACCTTTGTCGCCGAAAAATCAACCACTTGCTCTCTCATATTCTTTATTTAGTGATTCACATTTATTGCAATTCCATCGAATAGCTTTTCATTTTTTTCATGATCGGGACCTTAACTTGTGACATTCTCGCGAAAAATTTAATCACGCAGAACTGTCTGATCGCTTCAATATGTACTTCAAATCTGATACAACTTTTTTCCAATAGATTTTCCTGAACATTACCAAGAGACACACACACAGAGAATGGACAAAGAAAAGAGCCCCAGCTTCATATACAAATATTCTGTACACCTCCACAGGGAATTAATGTACTCAGGAAATCTTCAGAAAAAAATTCAGAAAAAAACACAGAGGCAGTGTTTTCAGATCCATCTGCTATCAGGATGCAAAGAAAATCATTGACCGTCATGAATATTCAGCAGTTCAATTCAGTGTTGCTTTCCGCCAGACAATCTCTCTCTCTCTCTCTCTCTCTCTCTCTCTCTTTCTCTTGGGACGAAAAATAAAAATAATATAGTAGAGGGAGGTTGGGTTAGCTCTGTCTGTCTATCTGTCTGTCTGTCTCTCTGGGGATAAAAAGTAAAACAAATTGTAGTGGACGGAGGGTGGGTGAGACTGGTCCTCTCTCTCTCTCTCGCTCTCTCTCTCTCTCTCTCTCTCTCTCTCTCTCTCTCTCTCTCTCTCTCTCTCCACACCAGTCCACACTCACTCCCACGTCCCACATTTTCACTTCGTCTGGTTTTCATTCACAATTAAATGCTGACAAAATTCCTGGCCTGACAATGATAAATAAAAATGGGTGAGTTTTTATGCAGTTCCTCTTTTGACTACAATCTCTCTCAGTTCTGTGATGTCGTGTTTCCCATGTCGGATTTCCACCATAGTTTTCTCCTGCCTTAATTATGCTGATCATAGACTTTTGCTGGAAGGCTTGCTTGGCTGAGGTTTGGGGAGACTGCTCAACCGGTTTACTTAATTTCGCTGTTGAGTTCGGTTTACTAGTAGTAGTAGTAGTAGTAGTAGTTGTAGTAGCAGTAGTTGTAGTAGTAGTAGTAGTAGTAGTAGTTGTAGTAGCAGCAGTTGTAGTAGTAGTAGTAGTAGTGCTAGTAGTAGTAGTAGTACTTGTAGCAGTAGATGTAGTAATGGTCGTAGTAGTAGTTGTAGTAGCAGTAGTTGTTGTTGTAGTGTCATAAAGACTTTGTAGTTACTTGTAGAGAAGTATATTTTAGACTTGTGGTCGAGCGGCTTTTATATCTTGTAGTATTTTCCCCACCAGATGTCATGTAGTGACGGGAGAGGTAAAGAATAGTATGGGACTATTTTTATTTGTCTTGGAAATATTAAACAGGTCTCTCACATGGAAAGAGTATAAGTCTCGGGTAGCTACCTCCCTGTCTCGCTATCTCTCTCTCTCTCTGTTCTAAGGCTAATCTCCGTCTCGACCTCTCTCTAGGGTCGCTTGTCTCCTTCTACTCTCTCTTTCCTAAAATCTGGTGTAGCAGGGGTGTGTCACGTGTGTTCCTCGTGGATCTTTGTTCACGAGAGGACTGCTGACAGCTAACTGCATCATCTCCTTACTGGCCGCTGTCGTCAGCTTTCCTCAGTGTAAAGAGTGTGTAAGCATGTTTAGCACTGCTCGATTCTCGCAGACACAACACCTTCTCATCATCTGATTTCCTGCTTCTATCTGTCTCTCTATCTATCTATTTATCTTTCTATCTATTATGTAGTCCTACATTTGCTCGGCCGTGCGAAAATGGCGTACCATCGACATTTAATAGTTATAACATATCAATACATACTACATACACATTATAATGAACTTATAAGCTAATTAAGTGAAATACATAATATTGTAAAGTAACATAATTGTATGAATATTGTATAAATATATTATTCATAGTAAATAGTGATTATTCAGTAATATTACATTTTAAATGAGTTGTATACATATTTGAATAAATGCATTAAAGTAAATTATTTAACTGTAATACAGTATGTACTTGGGATATTATAGTGAAATGCATACATGCAAGAATAAAAATAGTTTAAAATTAAGATTATTGTAATAGTTATTAATATTTCATTTAAAGATAATGGTACTGGTCTGTCATATATGGGTCATTCTTCTTTGTATTATTATTATATATATATATATATATATATATATATATATATATATATATATATATATATATATATATATAATTAATACTATATACAAAATATATACACCTCATTCAGGGTGGTTAACTGTGATGTTAACTCTCCCCCCACTAAATAATGACTCCAAATTAGCAATTCTTGCATGCATTCTGTGCATTGCGAACAGCAGTACTGCAGCTACAATGCAGATGATTATAAAGACAGAAGGTGCTTGGCTATACACGTAATATGGGTTGAACATACTCAAACTCAAATCTTCCCAGGGCTTCATTGTTTCATTGATCAGCTGCATAGTTTCAAACTTAGGTGAAGTCAGCTTAATACTTGTGCTCATGTTTAAGTCCATATTAGGCAGTGGGTGGAAATGTTTGTGTGTATGGTTGATAATGGCGTAGTGATTGATGGTGGAAAAAGTAGACATGGATGGTGTAAATACCGCACAGTAGTCTGGTGCTATGTATAATCCTGAGGCTGATGTATGAGATGGTGGTATATCTGGACAGACTATGTAAACTGATGTGTTATGAGGGAATAAAAAACTGCGAGTGTCCAATGCGTTGATGGTGTACAAGTTTATCTGGAGCAAAAGTGAAGTTGCAATGATGATGAATATTGTTATTGCTGATGATAGCCATTTCACAAGGGACTGTATCAGTAGGCTGAAACGTGAAAATGTACGCAGGACAAAGATGAACAGCATGTAAGGATGTGCGGCACTTTCGCTCAATCGTTGACTCACTTGCGAAAGTGACGGTGTCTCGTCTCTTGGAGACCATGATGAGTTCGGTGTCTGTGTTGATGTTGATGATGACCAAAGTGTTGTTGTTTCTATAGGGGAAGGGGTGTATTTGGTATACTGTGAACAGGTCTTCCGTGATGAATGGTACATGAACTATCACTGATGTTGGTGTTAGTGTTGCTTCTAAGTACGGGTAATATTGCATAAATTCCCTACTGCGGAACAATGGCTTCAATTTATGTTTATGTATGCCTTGACTAACTATCTGACATAGCTCATGAACTGGGAGTAAGTCATTTGTGATCTTGCCATCACCAGCATTCGAAATTCCTTGCATAAGTGCCCTGAAATGATCTCTAGTGTTCTCTAATTGTAGTAGAATCGTGTCAATATGTTCTGTGATGATGGAGAAGTGCTGGAAAAGAGTAACGTTGCCCTCTAATTCATTTATTTTATCTACACTCTCGAGAGCTACGTTTTCTGCTTGTTTCAGATTTTTCACAATTGTCTTCATTGCTGAGTTCTGTCCTGTGATGAATTTATCTTGGTATGTTAGTACCTGAGCTATCTTATTAAATTTGTTGTTTATTTCTTTAAGGTCATCCTCTGTAGCCAATCCAAAGATGTTCCCAAGAACTGCGCCGCCCAGATCGAACAAACCGCGCTTTTGGCGAGTACGTGTGATATTGTTCCTGTCGCTCAGTACCTC
Organism: Coenobita brevimanus; assembly: GCF_032717465.1. Lineage (NCBI taxonomy): Eukaryota > Metazoa > Arthropoda > Malacostraca > Decapoda > Coenobitidae > Coenobita > Coenobita brevimanus. Next base: position 6,147,460 of record NC_137042.1, read on the forward strand.
CGTTCCATAAGATGGGAGATCTTGGATCATGACGAGCATAGTTGACTTCGCCTGTTCTAGTTTCCATTTCGCTAACTTCACCATTTCATCCACTTCCTTGGTGTTATGTGCGTGTGAAACATAATTCCCTATCTTGAAGTCCAGAGTTCGCATCGGCGTCGCAAGTCTTTCTAGATAAGTAGGTAAGTCATACAAGTAATCTAGACTTATTTCAGTACTCATGACGTCCTTGACGATTGTAGTCGTGGCCGTTGGAGCTATGAGGCATCCTTGTCGTACTATATGCTTGGGGTCTAGGTGCGCATATACTCTTACTATGTATAGGAGAATCCATAGCATAAGTCCCTTCATCGTAACCTACCGAAAAAAAAAATCTATTAATTTCCTATAAAGCTGTGGTTGATGATAGTGATGATGTGCGTTACGGTTAGCTGTTATTTCATTTATAGAAGGAGTTTAAATCGATATTTAATTCTCGTAAATGATGTACTGTAGATTTCACTGGAATAGTTGCACCTATGTTCGATTGTTTGGTATATGACCTTAATTTCTTTATGTAATCATTGTTGTGTTCTTGCTTGGTTTCTTGAGGTACGTTCACCTGTTCGGTTGTATCCGAGGCTGAATAATTATGTGATAATTCCCTTGAAACTCGTTTTAAATGGTCAATATGAACTTGTTTTTCCTCGCCACTTGAAAGTGACTTAATTAAAACTTTGTTTGCTTTTATGTTAATTACTCTGTATGGGCCCTCAAATTTAGGGGATAATTTATTGTCTCTCGTATGAATGACTCCGTAAACAATGTCTCCTAAGCTGATAGGTGAATCTTTTGCCTTCTTGTTAAATGCCTCCGTCATTTCTTCCTTGGACATCGTTAATTGTTTTTTCACTCTTTTGTGAATGTCCTGGAATTCACGTAAACGGAGTTTAGAGTAATCATCGTAATTGTATATAGGCATGCTGTAACCTTCTAGGAGCTCATATGGTAATTTTTTATCTGTGCCATATATAATGAAATGTGGTGTGTCACCAATGGATTTATTTATAGACCCATTAATGGAGGCCTCTACTCTGGGAATCCAATCATCCCAGCTTGCATAATTTTCACTGAGAATGTGTCGTAGCACATCTAATACCTTTTTATTTTGTCTCTCTACCAACCCATTCGATGCTGGGTGATAGGCCAAAACGTTAACCTTTTTGATGTTGTATTGTTTACATATTTCTTGTAAGATCTCAGAATTAAATTCTCCTCCATTATCACTTATTAATACCTTTGGGGTAGTAAAGCGACATATTACATTATCTGTTATTGCCTTTGCTACTGTCTCTGCTGTCTTATCTTTAATTGGAGCTAAAATGACATAACTGGAAAAACGATCCGTTGCTACGAATAAGTATAGGTTATTATTGTATGATAATGGCATCTTGAGTAAATCAACAGCGACAACGTCCCATGGTTGATGTGGTACTGGGTAATTACCCATCGGTGCAGGTGTGATTGGGTATCCTTTGTGTTTCGCACATGATTCGCATCTGTCTATATGATTGTTTATATCTCTTCGTAATGAAGGCCAGTAATATAATAGCTGGGCTTGGTTGAATGTCTTACCCTTTCCAGGGTGTCCTGCGTGTGGGCTGTCGTGTATCATTCGTAATACTTGGGGTATCATGTCATTAGGTACTACCAACTGGTTAGTATTTCTTTGGCGTTTTGGTTGTTTAGAGTTAATTTTGTATAATGTATTATTGACCATTGTGAATTGTTCAAGTGGGACATGAAGTTTGGGTAATTGTATGTCATCTCCACTTTCTAACTTGTATATTACTTTTGACCATACTGGGTCAAGTCTTTGTGCCTTTGCGATATCCTCGTGGTTTGGGATATTTCCTTTGAGATCTAACGCCGCGACCTGAATTGTGTTCGGGTTCCTAGATAATGCGTCAGCTACTATATTCATTTTACCTTGTATATAATGAATTTGTACATTGTAGTTTGCAACTGTACATTTCCATCTTGCTCTCCTCCCAGAAAGGAGTTTTTCTTTAAACATACCCACCAGTGGTTTATGGTCGGTGAATAAGTGGATTTCGTAACCATATACCAAATCTCGAAACTTTTGTAATGCAAAAATCACTGCAAGTGCCTCTAAGTCTGTAGTGCTATAATTTTTCTCCGCACCTCTTGTTTGCCTGCTGGTATGGCCTTAATAACCAGGGGCTTCGGCCCCGATGGTTGATAGGCCGGGGAAAAAAAAAAAAAAAAAAAAAAAAAAATGCCTGCTGGCAAATGCAATTGGTTGATTCTTTCCTCTTTTATCTTCCTGCATCAGTACAGCCCCTAATCCTTTAACTGATGCGTCTGTACAAATAAGAAATGATTTCGTGTAATTCGGATATGCTAAGCAAGGTGCATTTGTTAGTTTAATTTGTAGATTGTTAAATGCCCTTTTTTGTTCTTCTTCCCATTGGAATACAGTATCTTTTTTGAGTAGTTGGAATAGAGGGAAGGCTATATGAGAGAACTGTGGTACGAAGGACCTATAGTACCCAGCCAGACCTAAAAATTGTCTAACTTCGTCAGTCGTAGTGGGTTCAGGAAAATCTCTCACTGCCTGCATTTTGTCATCAGTGGTGTGAATACCATCAGAACTTAATTTGTGGCCTAAGAAATTTATTTCCTTAAAACAAAATTTGCATTTAGAAAGTTTAATTTTTAATCCAGCATCACTAAGCTTTTGTAAGAGTAAGTCTAATTTCCTGAGATGATCCTTAATATTCTTCGTTGCGATAATAATATCGTCAAGATAAACAAATATTCCTTGTCCTAAAATTCCGGACAATACGTAATTCATAAGACGCTGGAACGTACCGGGGGCTGTCCTCAGTCCCATTGGCATTCTTGTATATTGATAATGGCCTCTGTTTGTTGAAAAGGCAGTGTATTTACGTGACTCCTGAGATACCGGAATCTGATAGTATCCGTTTAGGAGATCGATGGTCGAGAATATATTATTCTCAGGACCAATATTCTGTAGAACATCACTTAGCAATGGCATGGGAAATCTGTCTGGTATAGTGTGATTATTTAGTTTAAGGTAATCTACTACCGCACGCATTTCTCCATTTCTCTTGGGCACAAAGAAAAGGGGAGCGTTCCACGGAGAAACTGAAGGCTCAATAATTCCAAGCTTTAACATTTCATCGACATACTGATTTGCAAGTGTACGTTGGGAGTGTGGTATGCGATAAGCTGGTACGAAAATTGGTGGTGTTTCTGGGTGCACATTAATCATGTGATTAATCAAGTTAGTACACCCTAATTGTTCTCCGGGCAATGCTACGGTGTCCCTGTGTGTTTCCAGCAGGGTTAACAAATAATTTTCTTCGTCAAATTCACCTGAGTGAATTATATTCTCTTTTATTCTTTCTCTATCCGTAGATTTTATCTCACTTGTTACTCCACCAATATTTATTTCCTTCACAGGGGCGAAACATTTTTCAATATTAACTATGCAAGTTCCTTTCTTCAACTGAACTTCCCCGTTCATGTGATTAATAATGAATATCTGAGTTAGCCCTTCGTCGTTCGTATGACATAATGCGTTTTCTACTGACAATCCCTTTACATAATTCTTCTGAGACAAGAACAGTACTATTCCGTAATTTGCTCTTTATGGTAACCTTCATGTATGAATTAGGTGGTATAACCAAATCATTAGTGAGATGGGCTGGAAAAATTGATAAATCAGTACTGTTATCTGGGTCACTAATTCTGGAGGATGGGGTTGCTGGTGTAAGTGGATCTATACACTCATCTGTTTGTGTATGTTTGTTTAAGCCTTTAATATTACCAATTCTTTTTGGCTCTCTTCTACCAATCGGTGAGGGCTCTGAAGTTATTTCCTCTATGAATTCATTATCAAAGTCTATTCCATTCATTTGTGGGAGTATAGTTATGTTCTCAGTTCTCATGGATCTTAAGCCCAGTAACATATGAGCTTTAACTGCTAAGTTTTCAACGATATAGAACAATGCAGAGAATGGTCTTGTAGTTTCTGTGAAACTGAGATTTAATCTTATCATACCTTTTACTGTAATCTCTTGACCATCTACTGTGTATAATTCTAAATCAGCTTCATCCAGAAAAGTTACTTTCTTTTTATTTTTAAGAATTCTGTTTAGTTCTTCATGTGTTATTAAGTTCACTGGAGAGCCTGTATCTAAAAATAAGGAAACGTTTTGATCCTCACATACCGCTGGTATCAAGATACACTCATTTCCCAACATGCCTCCTATGTGAAGTTTAACCTTGTTCTTCTTTACGTTTGTTCGTTTTTTGTCATGACTTGGTCTTCCCCCGATTTGAACATAGACACAATTTTTTCTACTGTTTTGCAATCACTAGTCCAGTGCCTTTGGTATCTATGATGCCTACAGTAAGGACCAAATCCTTGTGTCTTTTGATTATCCTCTTTTGCCTTGATAAAGCATTCATACCTTGTGTGTCCTGGTTTTGCACAGTAATGACACAGAATGGACCTATCCCTTGACTGTGACCTACGAGGTGATTTCCCATAAGAAGTGTTGTTTATGGCGCGAGACCTGCTCGGGCTGCGCGAAAACTTATGAAACTGCCTGTAGGAAGGCGTGTGGGAACGAGGTCTAGGCGTCTTTGTTTGTTTGGGCTGCCTCATTTCTGGTCGCGATCGATTTTGTTGTCTGTTTGGGGTCGGTGTAGATGTTTTCACAGCTGATACTGTCTCAGGTACCCTGATTCTACCAGAATGTGCATGTGTGTCGACCACACCTGCTTTACTGCACTGCATCTCTACCTCGTTCATTAAGTCTAGTAAGCACATTCCTGGGGTGTACGCGATCGTTTTGGCGATCTTAAGGGTTCTATCAGGTAATTTACACAAGGCAGCTACATAACCAATGATGTCCACGACGAGGTCTGGGGACATCTTTCCATCATCTGTTATCCACTTAGAATTCTCCAGAGTAGCTAATAGGGTTCTCTTGATTGTAGAGACATCAGCAGTTATTTCACTGAGCACATGGTTTGTAGTGTGCTCCCTTACAAGATCTACAATTTTATGTAATTCTGGAATTATACCTGGCAAGTTCATACCTCCAGAAAATTTCTTCAGAAATTCAGTTTTAAATTCATCATATGTCCTAGCACGATGTAGCTTATCGGAGCACAATAAATTGCTTGCTGGACATCTTTCCTGGCTTATGCAAGATGAAAAAATAGCAATTTTCTCTTGTTCATGTAGTATGTGGCGCTTGATGAACATTTGTTCGCACTGACTGATTAATGAAATGACATCAATGCGATCTTTGTCTGTGCCAGAGAATTTTGGGGCAGTCTTATCCTCGTGATACACAAAAACGTGAGGTGTGGTTTTTAGATCAGCAGTATTTGGTTCTTGATTCATATTTAATGATTGCCCTGTTAATTCAACTTGTACGAGTTTATCGTTATGTGAGGGAATGGTGGAATATGTATGACCGGACCGGTGAACCCTGTTAAGTATATTGGCATACGTATGCAAGGCAGCTGCAAAGTCGTCACTCTCTATGTCTGAAGGGGTTTCCCACTCATCATCCGAAACTCCCGTATTTGTTTCTTTATCTTTAACGTGTGGTGAGGGTTGTACAATGGGTGGGCTGTCTCTTAATTGTGAGTCTGATGTTGTGGCAATTTGTGTGTCATTTGGTATTAACGTGGGTGGTGGCGAAAATATTCCTGTCATTAAGATATGATGTTATGAAATACGCCTCTTGTTTATTTATGTCCTAGCAAACTAGATTAGTAAATAAGTTGAATATAGCTAATTTTAGCACTGAGAAGAAATGAGCAAGTATAATTTTACCCACTTGATACAGATCGTAGAGGTGTGTCGATACAAAAGTCGATCTCGGAAGAAAATACAGGTTTGATTGAAGATCTCTTGATAATTCTAGTGGTGTGTTGATGGACGATATTACTCAGGAAACTCCATGGCCTGGTATTTGTAGTGGTTAACGGCTGTCCCAGGCAACCCTCAGCATAGAACGTCGAATTTCCAACTTAACTGTGAAAATAAGTGAGTATGAGTAGGAGCTATGTGAATAATGAGTAATGAGTAGTGGGTGAGAAGTGCCTGGTGTCAGTCACACGTTGCTTGGCATGGCAGACTCGCGTTTTGATGTCATCTCAGCACATGGTGACGTCGGCTTCCCACACTGGTAGCTGTGGTGAGTGAATGAGTAGCGATGAGTAACTTGAGTGAAGACGAGTGAGTAAGATGAGTTGTGAGTCGTGTCTCACTCTTCGTTTGTTTGTTCCGTTTTTCTATGTCGATGTTTTCTCGGTCCTTTTCTCTAGTGATTTACTCGTTGTGGGATGAAGACTGCCGCTACTTGTAGGTGCGTGTAGAAGATTATACAGACGACGTA
>NC_137042.1:6156408-6176408 GCF_032717465.1 Coenobita brevimanus
AAATGTCTTCCTGGAAGAAACGTTAAATCTCATGACTCTGTCTTATTTCATTCATGTGATTCATAACTTAGTGTTTACCAGCCTCGATGCGAAGCTGGTATTGTTTTCTATTTCTGCGTGTGTGTGTGTGTGTTAGCACTATAACTTGGCAGCCACTCAAGACATCATCACAAAATTTTACAGGCGTGTAGTAGGGATGAAAATCTATGAGTTCGAAATTGAAAGTACTGTAGGTCAAGGTCTGTGTATGTTACTACGATAACTTCGCAACCGCTCAAGATGCCATCGCAAAATTTTCAGGTGTGTAGTAGGGATGAAAAGTTCGAAACTGGTGAAAGTACGTCAAGGTCATATTCTTATCCACGCTAGTTACCTATCATCTCGCGGCTGGTGTGATCCCCCCCCCCTTGGGGGGCCTGTAGTTTTATTTATTTTTCTTATGAACTTGCCCTTGGCTGTTGTCCCCGAAAAATCAACCACTTGCTCTCTCATGTTCTTTATTTAGCGTTTTACATTTATTGCAGTTCCATCCAATAGTTTTTCATTTTTATTTTTTTTATGATCGAGACCTTAACCTATGACATTCTTGCTAAAATTTCATCACGATGCACGTCTGATCGTCTTCAGTCAGTATTTCAAAACTGATAGTTTTTTTTTCGACAGATTACCCTAAACATTGTCAAGAGATACACACACAGAAAAAGGACAAAGAAAAGAACTCCAGCTTAATATGTAACTCTTCTGTGCACCTCCATTGGGAATTAATATACCCAGGAAGTCTTCAGAAAAAAAAAAAAAACGGCAACAGTTTTCAGATCCTTCTCATATCAGTTGCAAAGAAAATATTTGGCCGACATGAATATTCAACATTTCATTTCAGTGTTGCTTCACTCCAGACCAGCTCTCTTTCCCTCTCTCTCTCTCTCTCTCTCTCTCTTGGGACAAGAAATAAAATAGAAATGATAATGAAGGGGGGTTGGGTTACACTTTCTCTACCTCTTCGGGACAAAAAAAAAAAAAAATATTGTGGAGGGAAGGTGGGTGAGATTGGTCCTCTCTCTCTCTCGCTCGCTCTCTCTCTCTCTCTCTCTCTCTCTCTCTCTCTCTCTCTCTCTCTCTCTCTCTCTCCACACCAGTCCACACTCACTCCCACGTCCCACATTTTCACTTCGTCTGCTTTTCATTCACAATTAAATGCTGACAAAATTCCTGGCCTGACAATGATAAATAAAAATGGGTGAGTTTTTATGCAGTTCCTCTTTTGACTACAATCTCTCTCAGTTCTGTGATGTCGTGTTTCCCATGTAGGATTTCCACCATAGTTTTCTCCTGCCTTAATTATGCTGATCATAGACTTTTGCTGGAAGGCTTGCTTGGCTGAGGTTTGGGGAGACTGCTTAACCTGTCTATTTAATCTCGCTGTTGAGTTCGGTTTAGTAGTAGTAGTAGTAGCAGCAGCTGCAGCAATATAAGTTGTTATAGCAGCAGCAGCATTAGTAGTAGTAGTAATTGTAGTTGTTAGTAGTAGCGGTAATAGTAGGAATAGTGTTATTAGACGAAGTAGTAGTAGTTGTAGTAGTAATAGTAAAAGTAGTAGTTGTAGTATTCGATACAGGGCATAGACTAGACAATCCGTTCCCTGAGATCCAGCATTCCTCCTATGGGTCACACACCTCCATATCACCATTTTGGCACTAATATCCTAATAAACCACTTTATTGCCCTTCTGAGAACTGAAGGGGTAAATGAAGCTGTATTTACCTGTGTATATTAGATTTTCTCTCCAAAGCGCCAGTGTCTGTCTGTCTGTAAGGCGGAAGGAGACGAGCAACCTGAGTTCAAGGTCGTTGCTATGGTGACCGGCCCACCTGCACCCAATACGACCGATTATGGAAAAATATTCACGGAAACAGTGTTTGTAGTGGATTTTGGTCTCCTGGAAGTGTGATCGAAGTGTTATGATTGTGGTGGGCTAGTGTAAGCCTTTGTTGTGTCACCCAACCTCTGCCACGCATATGGACACCGGCAAAAAAAAAAAAAAAAAAAAAAAAAAAAAAAATTGTCCTCATTCCCCACTCACTCTCCCTACACGCATTTCACGGACCATCTGATGCCATCAGCTTGAAGTTGAAGGATTGATAAGTAATATGAAACCGTATTTGTTATAATTGGTTGAGTATTTACAGAGATATGAAGGTTAAAAAATAGACGATTTTGCCGACTTCTGTCGGGAATGCTCGGCTGTGGGGAACTCTCGCGACAACATCTGCCGGACGGGAGGGGTTAATGAATTTGAGTTCCCAGTAAAGAAAGGAAAAAAGAAAAACAAGGCGAAGGTCACCAGATATGCAAGGTTGGATGAATATGAATATCCTCATGTGTCATCAAAGGAAACAAGACTCAAGAGTATTCATTTATTCCAGACGGTTCGCGTTTCCTTAGGGAAGAAGTGTAAGAATAAGAACAAACTTCAGTTTTGTTTCCTTAAGTCATATTCATTCATGAAAAAAAATAATATTCATAAGTATCCATCTATAATGTGAATTGAATTATTTGATGGTGGCAAGTTTGAATTCAACTGTTCGTTACAAAAATTTTTATCTGTTTTATCCGTGTTTGTTGCATTGGAATTTACTGATATTAGAAGCAGCAACTTTTAGAGGAGTGGACAAACGAAAATATATCTAACACACCAGTTACGAACATCTGTTCTGAGCTAGGTAACACTGCCTGTTGGTAGCAAGAATGATAACCGAATATGTCACTGAAGTGAAACTTAACCAAACCTATGACTTGTTCTCGTTTTTCTGGCTAATCATGTACCAACTAACAGAGGGAGATCTCAACAAACGTGAATTTGTATTGTATCTGCACAACATACTCTACCAGAGGGAATGATGGTGAACAAAACTGTAGGTACACCCACGAGCGAAAGTTCGCCGAGAGTCCGTGCCAGGCATAATAAATTGTTTCATAAATAACCCATATAAGGCGCAGCGCTCGTCCACCAGAGTAAGGGAGAAGGAAGGAGACGGAGGGGGGGGGGGTGGAGAGGGAGGCAACAAGACAGGGGAGGGAGAGCCTGTGGCGATGGTGAATGTCAGATATGGGGTGTGTTATTAGTATTAGTATTATATTATTACATTATTATTGATATTACTATGAATAAGAAGGAAGGGCTTAATCCAGCGTTAGCCCTTAAAAAACGGCCGACATCTTATGTATTATATCTGAATAATTTTAGACGATTTTTCTAGTGTGACGGAAGCACTAGTGATGTCCAAAGGCTAAAGGTTTGATAAAGTCCAGCAACCCATAAACAACGGTTTGAATTTGATCCAGACGATCAAAGACGCCACCAGAAAATTACCATCGTCCAATGGTTAAGGAATAAGAAATTAATTTAATCGCGTCAGGTAATATGAAGGTAAACTGCGAGGTAGAAGGACGTAAACAGAGCGAGCGAGCGAGAGAGAGAGAGAGAGAGAGAGAGAGAGAGAGAGATGCGTTTTCCAGTGAAACACGTCAAGGGAAGTGCCTAGTTTGGTGGTATATTGATTTTACTCCAGAAACGAAAGAAGCTGATAACTACACTTACGATAATAACTTTACAGGGTATCAAACATAATAATCCTGATTATTTTGATGACTAAGAGGCGGGATCAATGTTGCATTATTACATTACTGATGTTATACACATATATACCATCTCTATGCGACCAATGGCGTTGCCATGCTGCGAAGTGATCAACCAAACCCCTTCAGTCGGAGTGGCAATAATACATAATGTCTATCAACAACAAAATAATCCTACTACTTGTTACCCTCCCATCTCTATAGTATGTAATTATATTATTCCCAAATACTTACCACCACACTAGGCATTGTCCTTTACGTGTGTTTCATTTTCAAACGCCTTTCTCTCTCTCTCTCTCTCTCTCTCTCTCTCTCTCTCTCTCTCTCTCTCTTTGTTTACGTCCTTCTACCTCGCAGTCTACCTTCATATTACTTGACACGATTAAATAATTTCATACTTCCTTAACCATTGGACGATGGTAATTTTCTGGTTGCGTCTTTGATCGTCTGGATCAAATTCAAACCGTTGTTTATGGGTTGCTAGACTTTATCAAACCTTTAGCCTCTGGACATCACTAGTGCTTCCGTCACACTAGAAAAATCGTCTAGCATTAATCAGAGAAAATAAAAAAGATGTCAGCAGTTTTCTACAGGCTAACGCTGGATTAAGTTCTCCTTTCTTATAATAATAATAATAATAATAATAATAATAATAATAAAACACCCGATAAGTGACATCTACCATCACCACAGGCTCTCTCCCTCCCCTGTCTTGTTGCTTCCCTCTCCCTCCCCCTCTCCGTCTCCTCCCTTCTCCCATTCTCTGGTGGACGAGCACTGCGCCCTATGCCTGGCACGGACTGTCGGCGAACTTCTGCTCGTGGGCATACCAATCGAAATACTCTTCCAATAATTGGTACGACATAAGAATAAAAATCAATTACAGTGGGATAAATATTCCGGTAGGGAAGAATGCCATGACTATTGAAGAAATATAAGTAAAATGTGTGAGGCAGCCACGGAGGGAGACGGAGTGGCTGTGAGAGTGATCCGGACAGTACGAGCACAGGTCTTTGTCATGGTCTTCCCACATTCATTCATTTCACTTACCGGAGATCCTCCCTGCCTGATGTCGCCATACTCTCTTGCAACCTTGCCTAACCTATGGCCTTTTCTCGAGATCGCGGCCATCTGTCACCATCTCACTTAGCTGTCCTTTACTTTTTTTGCTTTTTGTTATATATATTTTATCCAGTTGCAGTTCTTAGTCCTTAGTCCTGATCTCTATTACATGGTATTTGCAGATGCCGTCTCTCAGGGACCACCTCTCACCGCTCACCCTTTATGGAAGTCAAACTCATTCTTGCTGATCTCTCACTTTTATGATCGCCTCTCATCTTATTTCACTGTCTCTCCCTTATTTCCCGTAAACACTGTGCTTCTCTCACATGTAATATTTTAATTATATTTGATCAAATTTCACAAACCAATAATTTAATTCCGTCTGACCTCCATCTTTCACTGTTCTATACTTATATGTCTAGTTTCATAATAAATTTCCGAAAATATTTGCCTCCACCAAGGAGGTTATGTTTTTGTCTGTGTTGGTTTGATCGTCTGTTTGACTGTTAGCAGGATTACTCAGAAAGTTAAGAACGGATTGTGCTTTCTTTTTTTTTCTTTTTTCTTTTTTTCCAGAGGTAGGGGGTGGTCCAAGGAACTATCCGTTAGATTTTGGTGATGATCTTGATCATCATCCGGACCCAGGAGTTTTTTAAAACAATTCTTTGCCGTTGAGGGATAGTGGCAATTTCAACATTTTGCTTCTAACTCAATAAACAATGCCTACATACTTGCAAAAAAAGTACAAAATTTATCTCCATAGGTTCTGCCCCACATTCCGCCTTGTCGGAGATTTGTAATCTCGAATTGCTCTCGTTTTCCCATTTAACGATAAAGAAGAAACACGAAATAATTTTAATTATAATAAGATGCGGTTTAGTATTTGTGTGTGTGTGTGTGTGTGTGTGTGTGAGAGAGAGAGAGAGAGAGAGAGAGAGAAAGAGAGAGAGAGAATGGCGAAATTTCTTAGTTATACCTATGGTAACTAAACTTTTTATAATAAACAATGATGAAATATGCAAGCGTCATGTCCTCAGGCATGATTTATATTAAAGTATCTCCACGTCTGCCTTCCACACACACACACACCACAAAGCTAGTCAGGAGAAAAGACGTGTGTGCTGGGCAATCCCCAGGTCCTGTCCTCCCCACTTAGTTTTTTAATCAGCCCATACACCACTGACCGGGCTAATGTATGGCCCGGCCTGCACTATATGTGCAGGGAATCTTTCAACGAACGAACGAACGTCTGCCTTCATATAGGCTGCAATATCTGTGAAAATTTGCTGGCTGATTAACTGATCATTAATTACATGAACAGATGAACACGTAAGTAGCTGCAGATGCAGGTAGATAAGAAGGTAAGTTGATAATGACAGATTCCTCCACACAACATACTCGGAAGTTTAAAAAACTGAAAATAGGTAGACACGAGTAAACAAACAAATACCATAGACTCCACATATTAGTTGGACGCTTAATAGTCTGGTAAGCGAGAGGTCCCAGGTTTGATTCCCTGCCGAATAAGAGACGGTTAGGTAGTGTCTCTGCCTGAAGCCACCCAGAACTGAAATAGGTACCTGAATGATTAAATAGATCTTTGGCTGTCCTCTGTGAGATGTTTCCTGGTGCTACTCTCCACCCCCCGCCTCTCTCTCTCTCTCTCTCTCTCTCTCTCTCTCTCTCTCTCTTATCCACCTGATGTGTTCTTTAGTCGTCTTCTAAATATACGAATTTCTTATCTTTTATATTTATCATGATAGGGAGAGAGAGAGAGAGAGAGAGAGAGAGAGAGAGAGAGAGAGAGGATGAATGGATAGATGGATGGATTGTTGGACTGATACATGGATGGATAGATCGATAGATAGATGGATGGGTACATAGATGATTGGTTAAGGAGATGGACTGATAGATGGATAAATGGATGGTTTCATTGTAAAGTGGATGGATGGATGGATTTATGGATGATTTTTGTATGTGGATTAATTGATGTAATATTGATTAGGTGATATATAAGAAGACATTGAAATCACTGCTGTATTGATGGATGATTGAATAGGTGAGTGAATAGGTGGATAGAGTGACAGATAAATAGGTGAATGGTTGGATGAAGGAAGGATGAATAGGTGGACAGATGGGTGGATGAATGAATAAGAGGAAGAAAATGTCATGGCTTGGTTAATAGACATATGGATGAATAGGTGGCTAGCTGGCTGGATGAATGAATGAATGAATGAATGAATGGATGGATGGATGGATTGATGGATGAATTAATAGGTGGATAGATGGACGGATGAATAAGTGGATAGATGGAAGGATGAATGAATGAATGAGTGGATGGATGGATTGATGGATTGATGGATGAATTAATACGTGGATAGATGGACGGATGAATAGGTGGATAGATGAAAGGATGGAAGAATTAACTGATGGTTGAATAGATGGAGGGACGATGGAAGTAAGAATATAACAGGGCAGTTAGTATCTTTGTTATAGCTTCAGTAACTTGTAACTTTAACATTATTGCTTTGTACAGAGATAAGGCAAAACGATATTATACTACTGTCGTTATCATCACCACCATCATCATCACCGCCACAGCGATCACTATCACCAACATTTCCGGCACTATAATCATCGTTACTTTGTATAGATGAGCAACACGATTCTTTACCGTCATCATCATCATCATCATCATCGCCTCACTTTATATAGATAGCAAACACGGTACAATATCATCATCATCATCACCATCACTTTTAGACAGGAATCTTTTTACTTTTTTTTTTTTTTTTTTACCTAAACCATGGAGGTCACGTTGTTGTCTGCATTGGTTTGTATGTCTGTTTGTCTGTTAGCAGGATTACTCAAAAAGTTTTGAACGGATTTTCTTGAAATTATTTGGAGGGGTAGTGTGTGGCCCACCGAATAATCCGGTAGATTTTGTTGGTGGTCTGTGTCATCATCTTGATCCATGAATTTTTTAGAGAATTCTTAATCATTGCAGGATAGTGGCAATTTCAACATTTTCGTTTCTAACTCGATACACAATGCCTAAAATGGTTGCACAAAGACTACAAGATAACATGTCCATAAGATGTAACACACTCCCCACCATGACGGAGGTTTGCCATCTCGAGCTGCTCTTGTTTTGCCATTTAACGAAGAAACAAAAAATAACATTAATAACAATAAAAAACGGTTGTGTGTGTGTGTGTGTGTGTGTGTGTGTGTGTGTGTGTGTGTGTGTGTGTGTGATAAAATTTCTTAGATATACCTATAGATAACTAGGGTCTTATAATAAAACATGGAATTCTATGTAATCGCCATCTCCTCACGAATGATTTATATTGAATTATCTACACCTCTTATTTCACGGAACAGGATATAGTTGTGGAAATTTATTGAATAATTAACTAAACTCATTAATAACTTAAATAAATTTATAGACGAACGAGTAGACAACTATAGATGTAGATAATTAGGCAGGTAGATAATGACAGACTCCACACAACGTACTCAGAAGTTTAATAATCTGAAGACAGGTAGTAGACGAATCAACAAATAGATATGATACACTCCATCACACATTAATCGGAAGCTTAATAGTCTGGTAAACGAGAGGTCCCGGGTTCTATTCCTTGCCGAAGAAGAGACGGTTAGGTAGTGCTCTTGCCTGAAGCCACCCAGGATTGAAATAGGGGCCTGTATGTTTAAATAGATGGTTGTCTGTTGTCTGTGCGATGTTTCCTGGTGCTACTGTCTCTCTCTCTCTCTCTCTCACCTTGATAAGAACTAGTGCTGGTGCGAATGAGTGAGCGAGAATGATATCCTTGCCTTGATCAATGCTCTCTCTCTCTCTCTCTCTCTCTCTCTCTCTCTCTCTCATATCCACCTGATGTGTTCTTTAGTCGTGTTCTAATTTGCGCATTTCTTTCATATTTATTTATTTATGAGAGAGAGAGAGAGAGGATGGATGGATGGATGCATTGTTGGATTGATACATGGATGGATGGATACATAGATGGTTGGTTAAGGAGATGGACTGATAGATGGATAAATAGATGGTTTGATGGTAAAATGGATGGATGGATGGATTGGTGGATGATTTGTGTATGTGGATTGATTAATGTATCGCTGATTAGGTGAAATATAAGAAGACATATGAATTGACTGCTGGATAGATGGATGATTGAATAGGTGAATGACCAGATGGATAGACTGACAGATGAATAGGTGAATGGATGGATGAAGGATGGATGAAGACGTGGACAGATGGATGAATGAATGAATGAAGTAAGAAGAAAATGACGTGGCTTAATTGATAGATGTATGAATGACTAGGTTGGTGGATGGATGGATGAATGAATGGATAGATGGATGGACGGATGGATGGATAGATGGATGAATTAATAGGTGGACAGATGGACAGATGAATAGGTGGATAGATGGACGGATGAATAGGTGGATAGATGGAAGGTTGGATGAAGGAAATAAGAATAAGATAAGGCAGTTAGAATCTTTCTTATCGTTTCAGTAGTTTGTAACTTTGACATTATTGCTTTGTACAGTGACAGGGCAAAACGATATTATACTACTGTCGTTATCAATACCACCATCATCATCACCGCCACCTCCATCACTATCACCAACATTTCCGACACCACCATCATCGTCACTTTGTACAGATGAGCAATACGATAGTTTACCGTAATCATCATCATCATCATCACATCACTTTGTATAGATAGGAAACACAATACTTTATCATCATCATTATCACCATCACTTTTAGACAGGAATCTTTTGCTTTTTTTTTTTTTTTCTACCTCAGCCAAGGAGGTTACGTTTTTGCCTGTGTTGGTTTGTTTGTCTGCTTGGCTGTTAGCAGGATTGCTCAAGAAGTTATGAACGGATTTTCTTGAAATTATTAGGAGGGGCAGTGTGTGGCCCAAGGAACAAACCATTAGATACTGGTGGTGATCTCGATTATCATCCGGACCCAGGAGTTTTTTAAAACAATTCTTTGCCGTTGAGGGATAGTGGCAATTTCATCATTTTTGCTTCTAACTCGATAAATAATGCCTACAATGTTTGCACAAAAACTACAAGATAACATCTCCATTAGATCTGCCACACATTCCGCCTTGTCAGAGGTCTGCAATCTCGAATAGCTCTTGTTTGGTCATTTAACGAAAAAGAAAAAACAAAAAATAATTTAATTATAATAAGTTGCGGTTTAGTGTGTGTGTGTGTGTGTGTGTGTGTGTGTGTGTGTGTGTGTGTGTGTGTGTGTGTGTGTGTGTGTGTGTGTGTGTGACGAAATTTCTTAGTTATACCTATGGATAACTTAGTTTTTTATAATGAACACTGAAGTTACATCTAATCGTCTCCTCCTCAGGCTTGATTTGTATTAAATTATCTCCACCTCCTCTTACATTAACCTCGGGAATTTGTTAAAATTTATTGGATAATTAATAGAAATCATAAGTAGCTGGATAGATGAGCAAGTACGTGGCTACAGGTATATAAATAAATAATGATGGACACCTCCACACAACGTACTCGAAAGTTTAATAATCTGAAAATAGGTAACCGGACGAATAAACAAATAGATATCATAGGCTCCTCCACACATTAATCGGACGCTTAATAGTCTGGTAAGCGAGAGGTCCCGGGTTCGATTCCCTGTCGAATAAGAGACGGGTAGGTAATGTCTTTGCCTGAAGCCACCCAGAACTGAAATAGGGACCTGCATGTGTAAATAGATGGTTGGCTGTCGTCTGGGGGATGTTTGCTGGTGCTACTCACTGTCTCTCCCTCTCTCTCTCTCTCTCTCTCATATCCACCTGATGCGTTTAGTCGTGTTCTGACTGACACGTTTCTTATCTTTTTTGTTTATCATGAGAGAGAGAGAGAGAGAGAGAGAGAGAGGTGGGGGGAGGCAGGGAGGGTAAGAGGAGACTGGGGGAAAGAGGGGGAAGAGGTAAAGAGAAAGATATAGAGGAGAGGAAGGAAGAGAAGGGGAGAGGGGGAGGGAAAGTTGAAGAAAGGGAAACAGGGAGAGAGGGAGACAAGGGGAGAAAAAAAAGAGGGGAAAACAATAGCACTCAGGGGGAGCATACCTCAGGCAAGGCTTAAAACGAGTCAGACTGGGTACATTTTAACCCTGATCCTCTCTCTCTCTCTCTCTCTCTCTCTCTCTCTCTCTCTCTCTCTCTCCACACCAGTCCACACTCACTGCCACGTCCCACATTTTCACTTCGTCTGGTTTTCATTCACAATTAAATGCTGACAAAATTCCTGGCCTGACAATGATAAATAAAAATGGGTGAGTTTTTATGCAGTTCCTCTTTTGACTACAATCTCTCTCAGTTCTGTGATGTCGTGTTTCCCATGTCGGATTTCCACCATAGTTTTCTCCTGCCTTAATTATGCTGATCATAGACTTTTGCTGGAAGGCTTGCTTGGCTGAGGTTTGCCGCGCCTGCTGTACAAATCTGTTTAATCTCGCTGTTGAGTTAGGTATAGTAGTAGTAGTAGCAGTGAAATAGTAACAGTAGTAGTTGTAAGCTAGTAGTCGCCAGCCAATTCTCTAAGGTCCAGCACTTCTACAGGTCACACACCTCCATATCATCACTTCAGCACCAATACCTACCGTCTATATTGAATATATGCTTGATCTGTCTCATTCAGGACTGTTGCCACGGTGTTTGCGAGGGTGTTTTTATGACATACCAGTAGATGTGGTGGAAGTCAGTTGGAGTTTATATCAACGGAAATTAAACCTTTAATTGTTCCTTGCCCCACCCGGGATTCGAACCAGCGTCCATTCAAGCAACAGATTACTTCGCAATCGACTTGACTACCACTTCTTCCAGTAGTATGCCCTCTCAAGTGTTTTTTATTCTCGCCCTGTCGGGGTTCACTAACATTACAGATTCTTTCACTTACAAACACAGCCACATCAAACAAGTTTTAATATTGGTATAAATATTCATCTTCACAACAAAAGCACTGTCCGTATCCACACCTATACTAGACCGTTTTACATTAACTTGGCCCAGAGTTTCGTCCTTTTGTAGCCTGAGTCACGTAGGTCAGTGACAGATAAACGCAATGCCATGACTCTACGTCCTCTCCATTGCACTGCTTCGTGAATAGCATCCTATTAGAGTGTAAAATATATTGCTATAACTCAGCATTCAAGATGGAGAGACGGCAATTTTAGGTCAAATTACAGAACAGCGGGAATAGTACGTAAAGAGTTGGGTGTAGTCGGCCTCTTTTTCAGTGACAGAAGCAGGTGTAACTTGGCCTTACTAATCCTTGACCTTTCTGGACGTATAAAACATGACATTAATGTATAGATCTTCCCTCCTGTGTCAGACTGCACTGGCATTTATTGTTTTTATTATTTTATTCCAGCCTGTCCCTTATCAAAAGTTGAAAGTAGGAACCTGAAATAAACAAAGGTTGTCTGCGGGATTCTGGGGATATTTTCAGTGTTTCCTTGTCAGTCACATTTATATTGTGATTGTCCCTTATCCACAAAATACCGGTACTACCCCTGCACAATGAGCCCCAACACTTGTTCCTTTGCCTGAAACTCCTTTCTTCACCTTATAATTCTCCCTGTCTCTTTCTGGCCTTCAGACTTGGTGGTAAGCCTAAGGACCTTCTGGAGAGGACATTATGGAGTGGACATTCTGAGGTGTTTTCTTTGTCAGTCATGGTTACTTATGCAATTCATTATTTAGTAATGGTGTTTGCCCTTCGAAAAGTATACCCAAGAACTGACTTTTAGGTAAAGAAGCACCGTGCGGCCTCACACAGCAGCAAACTCTATGATACCTACAGCCCCACAGCAAACATATATGCAATTGTACTATACTTAGCCATCATATGCATCACTACTATGTTTTGCCTTGATATGCAATAGTACTATACTTAGCCTTATAAGATTTCCGTAACAACAGCATAGTTAGCCCTATAAAGACTATACTTAGCCTTATAAGATTTCCGTAACAACAGCATAGTTAGCCCCATAAAGTTTACTGAACTGCTCCCGATAGCTCTCCAGTTCACTTAAAAATTACACCATCATCATTAGCATCGTAATCATCCTTCTTCATCATTATTCGCCTCGTGAAGAAGACCGTTTCTTGACCACTCAGTGGAGTTGGAAAAAAATTACATTTCATGCGGCGCAAAACTGACCTAATTAGCGGATGATGCCACTCGAAAATATTGTATCAATGAAGATTTTTTCATGAGAAGAGAATCTCCAAGAACTGGTGCTTCAAGTTACTTATAATATCACACATCTTATTGTAAAGCTGTAGATTGTTTCACATATAGCTCGAATTTGAAGTCTTTTGATTTCTTGTTTTGGATTTGAATAAAAGTTTAGTTGTTTTAGTGCATCTTCTAATATTAGGATCTTGAAACACTCCTTCAAACCATGTGATGTACAAAGTGATACGTAGCACAGGATAATTTGGTGTTACACTAACAAAGCCATAGCCCTAAACGTAACCCCGCGCCTCGCTGTCACTTGTCCATCACAGGTTACAAGCAAATGTGCCCGTGCTATGGAATTCCATTCAAACTCTCTGGGATGTATGTTATATGGGGTTTATTATGTTTAATGGATTAAATGCGGCTTCTTTATTTACATTTGGGTTGCATTACTAAAGCTGAAAAAAAAATGAAGGTGTTGATCAGCCCACTTATTATTATTATTATTGTTATTATTATTATTATTATTATTAGAAAAGTTCCTTAAAACTAAAAAAAAAAAAAGTCTGGAGGTAGCGACAATTTTTTTTTTAAATTCCTCAGACTAAGAGGGTTAAACCTTTTTTTTTCAGTCTCGCAGTTTCTGTGTGTGTATATGTGTGTGTGTGTGTGTGTGTGTGTGTGTGTGTGTGCACCTAAGTTCTTTATGGAATTTACAAATAGACTGGGTTATTATGGTCTTCTATACAATGACATTATTGTTTTGATCCTTCCGCCTTTAGAAAACTATATTTAATATGAGGTGACCTTTCGTAGTTAAAGAGCGAGAACGAACCAACTTCTCTATATTCAAGGAGTTAGAAGTCCCGTTTACTGGCCTACAGGACATAATTTCAATCCCAAATTAGAGCAGATAAAAGTTTGATTATTGGAATTTCGCTAAAAAAAGATTTCACTGCACTTTCATATGACCCATCATGTGTCACAATAACACCTTCGCTACTTCCACTACACTAGTACTGAGTGAGACAGTCCTATCATGAATTCAGTAAGTTAGATGCCGAAGTGGTGAGATGTGAAGGTGTATAGCACGTAGAATGACTGCTGGGCTTCAGATAATGGTCTGTTAAAACTATACCCATATGCCGGCATAAAAAAACGCTTAATTATGATATCCCCGTGATATATGCCTTGCTTAAAATTAATCCTTTCACTACAAGAATAGTCCATTAAGCTTACAAAATTGCCTGCCGGTACAAAGTCATTGTTATCCATCCTCCCTGACCCCCTTTTTCCACATAAAGATGGGGTGAAGTAAGATCCAGGACCACGAAGGAGAAAAAATAAGAGTGGGAGAGCTACCGAGAGCATGCTTAGTGGAAGAGTTACCCAGTCATTCACACATCACTGAAGTCCCTGGTATCCTGGCTCTGCCTCACATACTGTACCTAACCATATGTCTATATTTGGGTCTTAGTAAGTTAGCTATTGAGTAAGTGTGAGTGAGAAAGGGAGGGAGGGAGGGAGATGGTGAGGAAGGAAGAGAGAGAGGGAGAGAATGAGCGGATTAGTCTTTTTTCTTTTTTTTTTAATACAGCGGATATGCTTAAAAATAAAAACTGACAGAGATTCCTTATATTAAATGACTTAATGCAATAATATCACTTATGAGCCAACGGTACAGCCGCTGACATCAATACCGATACAGTCCACTTCATTATTTAACGAGACAGTGAGCAATAACTTAAAAACTCTTCATCTTTTTTCTTAGTAGAAGATAAACAGAGCAAAGAAAAGCAAATAAAATATTTTTGAAAACCTATACACCAGATTGCAGGTTTCCTCCATTCATGAAAAATCTGTAATAGTTGGGCTTCAACTGCTGCCCAATACATTTTTCAATCTATTGCCTAAGAGCTTCATATTTCTATGACTAAAAAATGGAGGCTGGGAAATGTTTACCTACTATTTTACTATGTCTGCATTGAGGGTATTTCCGTCACCTTCTCAAGAACACATGACCTCAAAGAAATGTATGTAGCATCATCATAATCACTTTCATCATCATCATCATTATCATCATCATCATCGTCCAGACCTCTTTTCCCAGCACGGTAGGGTGAAGTAGGACCAAGAAAGCCAGAAAGACGTAAGCAGAATGAAACAGAAAGACTTTAATATAAGAGAAGAGAAATATGCTAAGTATCTCCCAACTTTGAAATATCAACAAGCAGAGGAAAGTGAGAAGACTTGGTGAAATATTAGCCAAACTTTTAATCCTGACTGACTTAATGGACAATTCTGTGAATGACAATTAATCCTACCACCAATCACCATCCTTTCTAGATGGCGAGTTTGTGTATAGCGACATGACGAAGCACACACACACACACACACACACACACACACACACACACACACACACACACACACACACACACACACACACACACACACACACAATCATCCAGTAATTTATCATCCCCTCAGCAGCGTTGGATACTTAGTTCGGACATTTAAATCCAGAACTCACTATACTTCATTTATTTTAACTTGCCCTAAAGCTGTCATCACTTCACATTGAATACTGAGCTGCAACAATACATTAACAGTAGAATATGGTGCTTGTCACGAGGAAGTGCTGTGAAAAGGATGTAGAGCGGAAGCCTTGTTTTTATTCTGACACTAAGCTGTGTGAAATAAGCAGGAAAAGGACGAAAATCTGGGCCAAGTTAAGGTGAAAGGAGAACTGTCGCTTCCCCTGATTAGCATTTTCTGAGCAAACCCCAAACATTCCTTATATAAACGATTTTGGGGTCACGTAGCTTTGGATCGCCTCAACCCACTAGACCATCGACCGACAGAGTAATTGCATTCCTTGGCTCGTAGTCTTGTCGGGTATGGAAGTTCCGTGACACCTTTTCCTTAACGATTTAATTTCCAGACTACCCATTAACATTTTTTTTTTTTTTTTTTTACTTCTTATATCTCTTTAATGTGGACATAGATTGCATGAATAACACAGGAATAGAGCAACAGAGAAGAATCAGAGATAAACCGGTAAGGAAGAGGTGTTAGTAACCTTCCTAACCGCACCAGAATACCGCCCCTTGACAAGAACAGTGCCGATGGCCTATTACTCAGTGTCGAGTCACCTGAAGGTAGCATTACATCAAGTGAGTGGATGATGGGCGCTACCACCCATCACAAAGCTCATGGTGGAACTGTTCGTGTGTGTGTGTGTAGGGGGCTCCCACCCATCACAAAGCTCATGGTGGAACTGTTCGTGAGTGTGTGTGTGTGTGTGTGTGTGTGTGTGTGTGTGTGTGTGTGTGTCTGTGTGTCTGTCTATCTGTCTGTCTTCTGCGCGTGTGTGTGTGTGTGTGTGTGTGTGTGTGTGTGTGTGTGTGTGTGACTGTCTACCTGTCTGTCTGTGTGTCTGTCTTCTGCGTGTGTGTGTGTGTGTGTGTGTGTGTGTGTAAGAGGCGTGTCGTAACCATAATATAATACTGCAGGAAGGACAAACAATGGCCAGTGCAGATTATCCCCACGTCCCTTGTGCTTCCTGGAAAACACAGATCCAAGTTACACCAGAAAAATGATCACTGGTTTGTTGGTAAATCCGGAGACAGACAACGGATTAAAGATTTTATTCCGCGAGCCAGATAGACTAATGACAGTGTGGTGTAAAGACATTAGGATTAGGGTGTCCTTGTTATAATCCATATTATTATCATCATCGTCATCATCATCATCCCCATATTCATTAGCATCCTTACCACAACAATCACCATCATTGTAAGAATCCCCATAATCATCGTCAATACTATCATCATTGTCATCATCATCATCATTAATTACCATTGTCATCATCATCATCGTCATCATAATCCTCCTCCTCCTCCTCCTCCTCCTCCTCACCATCATCATCATCAGTTTCATCCTTCATTCCACCCAGTAAGATGCAGATGAAGAACAATTCACAAACAGAAGAAAGTCAAAACACAGAAAAACCTATCAAAAAATGTCCCCAGTAAAATGGGTCACACACTCATTCACGTTTCGATCAAGCTCCCTAAATCCTGGCGACTCCACACAGGCAAAAAAGGTACACAAAACCTTCATGTTTGTCTTTATAAAGTAGCTTCACATGCATCTCTTAAATAAATGTACGTCTTTCACCTTAACCTGGCGTACATTTTCGTCCTTTTGCGGCACTATTTCCGTACGAAGTAACTCAGCGGCAGAATATGACAGTACTACGCCTCTATAAAAATTTCACAGCACTTCCTCGTAACTAGCACCGCATACCACTCTTAATCTTGCATTACACCTCAGCATTCAGGAACGACAGGTGGCAATTTTGTTTTCCGTTAAAGTAAAAAGAGTATAAATCATGAGTTTGACTGCCAGGGACTAGGATTTAGTGGTCATATCCAATAAGTACTTACCAGCTATTGATTCTAAGGTTTGCTATTTACTGTGGTAATGTGCGATGTTATTTGACTAGGAACAATTAATGCTGAACAGAGTATGTGATGGGTAAGGATCTCTCTCTCTCTCTCTCTCTCTCTCTCTCTCTCTCTCTAACATCGCACTTCTTCGATTTCATCATCATCATTATCATCATCTTTTTTTCCTTCTCTCTCTCTCTCTCTCTCTCTCTCTCTCTCTCTCTCTAACATCGCATTTCTTCGATTTCATCATCGTCATTATCATCATCTTTTTTTCCTTCTCTCTCTCTCTCTCTCTCTCTCTCTCTCTCTCTAACATCGCACTTCTTCGATTTCATCATCATTATCATCTTTTTTTCCCTCTCTCTCTCTCTCTCTCTCTCTCTCTCTCTCTCTCTCTCTCTCTCTCTCATCGCACTTCTTCGATTTCATCATCATCATTATCATCATCTTTTTTCCTTCTCTCTCTCTCTCTTTCTCTCTCTCTCTCTCTCTCTCTCTCTCTCTCTCTCTCTCTCTCTCTCTCTCTCTCTCTCTCTCTCATTTATTCATTCCACCAAGAATTTTAATGGCTTGAATGATGAACGAGTGTGCGTGTGGCCTGTTTTTACCAGGCACTCTGTTGACATTTCCCTCACTTTTGCACCATCCTGTATCAGATCTGTATCCCCCACCCCATATATTTAGTTCACATAATTGGCATATTATTAAGATCAAAGTGACACCTCGCCTTACTGGATGGGGTTAAGTACAAAATAGTACAAAGAAGTACAAAGAATTACTGTACGTTTACACCTTGATATATTTATTAATTTGCTGTTCCTACCTTCATATTATTTTCATTACAGGTGTACTTCAATCACCTCTCCTTAGAGGAATTTCTCGTCCTATTGCAGCTTAGTTCCCGAAGCTTAATGTTAAAAAAAGATAATACTGTTGTTCTACATTCAGTCCATAGCACTTCTTCATGACTACCACCATCATTAGTGTCAATCTCCTGTTACCCCAGAGCATTCAAGATGGGGGGGATAATAATTAGAATCTATTTGGTTATCGTGTCGTTTATAAAGGCTCCATCACGCTTGTATGCGTTGGCCTTGGTCACCTAATATGCGGCATACGTTAGAAGTGTAATGCTGTAGGTAGTGAGACCTGGGCAGTAAAGGAAGAGGATATTCGTAGGCTCAATCATACGGAAATGACAATGATTAGGTGGATGTGTAGTGCGTCCTTGAATGCGAGGCCTGGTGGGGGGGGGGGTTAGATTTACGACTGAAGAGCTGAGAGGAAGGATGAGACTGGAGAGAAGTGATATGATGAGAAGGGGTAGACTGAGATGGTCTCAACATGTTGAGCTGAGAGGAAGGATGGAGTTAGAATGTAATGGTTTTCTGATGAGGAGCGGTGGACTGAGATGGTTTGGCCATGCTGAGAGGATGGAGGATGACAACTGGGTGCAGCAGGTAATAAGTGTGATCGTCAGGAATAGGGTTAGTTAAACAGTTACTCTTAAATTACTCTTAAATACCTGTTACTGCCATCAAAATTAATATTATGAGCTGCTGATGGAAAGGAAGAGGAACGAAATTTTTGCAGGCAATTGTGCATCTGTTGGATTCACACTAAAGCAGGTTGTTATATTGTTTTACTCTAACTTGGCGTAAAATTACCATCTCTCCGTCTTGAATGCCGAGTTTTAATAATAGACTAACCTTAGAATACGAAGCTAGTTACGAAGAAGTTATTTTTTCTTTTTTATGTGTCCGACTCTGGGCAAAGGCATCAGGGCCTATATCTCGGGGGCAGTAGCCTATCCCAAGGCCCAGTAGTCCTCCTACACATCCACATGTCACCACTTCGGCGCTAACACCCACCGTCCATATTGAATACATGCTAGGGCTGTCTCATACAGGACTGGTGTATTGGTATTAGCGGGGGTACTTTTATGACATGTCGGCGGGTCATCTGGTAGATCAGGAAAGTCTGTTTTTATGAAATTCAAATCCTTAAACTGTTCCTTGCCCCAGCCGGGATTCGAACCTGGGTCCATCAGGACTGCAGGCCGCCTCTCTACCGATTCAGCCACCGCCTCCTGTTGTGGAAAAGATGCAGAGCGGGTATATTGGTTTTCTGCCACTGAGCTACATGAAATAGACTGCATAACGACAAAAATCTGAGCCAAGTAAAGCCAATATAGCCATGAAGAAGTGACATGAAAAGAATGTAATGCTTTAGAATTAAAAGTCGATTTTTTTTTTTTTTTTTATGTGTCCGACTCTGGGCATAGGTTTCACAGCCTGCTATCAAGGCCCAGCAGTCCTCCTACATACCATACACCTCTATATGGAAGTAGTCACGAAGAAGTGGTATGGAAAGGATGTACAGCCGTAGTGTTTTTACTAGAATATGATGCTTATCACGAGAAAGTGCTCTGATAAAATTAAATAGATCGGTAGAATTAACATTACATGATGCAAGTCACGAAGTGGCGCCATAAAAAGCATGAAGAGTCGTGGAGTTATCACTAAACTAATACAATGCTGGTCACGAAGAAGTGTCATAAAAGGGATGGAGAGTCGTGGCATTAATACTAAAATAATGTATCGA
>NC_137042.1:6178908-6282852 GCF_032717465.1 Coenobita brevimanus
GCACAGTACAGGGACTGCTGGACATTAGGGAACAGACTGTGAAACCTGTGCCCAGAGTCGGACACACAGAATAAAAAATGAAGTGAGAGGATTATGGTTGCCACAGCCACTTGTCACTTGTCCCGACTCCCGGGCAGGTGACCCACACCAGCCTGACACAGCTAGGGTAAATTCTTCAGAGGAGGAGACCACTAGAGCACGTGTTCATCATCTCTATCAGCAACCATGGACGAGAACCGTATCATGACTTTTGTAATGGTCGTGCAGTCCCCACTCTACATGAAGAGGAAGAAGCTGCTGAAGAAGAAAAAGAAGGGGGAGAAGGAAAGTACTGTGAAAGCGAAAATGGCACAAAGAGAAGATAGCCAGCACAGAAACTTGCTCCAGGAAGTAGCCTTGGATTCGTATAAGAAAAAATTTCCGTATACAGAAGTCAATATAAAGTTGTACAAGAATAATTACGATGGTGATTATAGTTTTTGTTTAGACTACGGAGTTCAGTACAGCATATGACGCACATTACCCAGCCACAACCATGATAAACTATACAGAGGGGACGGAAAGTACGGAGTTTTGGGCAGCCTGTGTTTAGCCACGGTGAGGGTGGATGGACGTGAATGGGTCTGGTGATGGAACCTGCATGGCTGACCACAACACTCCCGCGACTGCAAAATTGGACGTTCGTTGGCGTTTGTTCTACCTATGTGTCCCCGTGTGATACGGCCTTTAGCGTCTGTACACCATCAAAGAACCAGCAGGGTACGAACATGTGCACGTGTATGAAAGGATATATCAGCACCCACTGTCCGCCTCTATCTGGGCTCGAACCCTAGTCTCGTGGTTCACGCATTAGGAAATAACTACGCTACCCACCAAGCCACCTCAGCTCCTACACCAGAAAAGACATCAGAAGGACCAGGAGAGGTGATAACATTAATAGCTAAGATTGGACTTCATTTATACACAGTGCTTTCTGGATCCCTTACAAAAAGCTGTCAGTAGGAACATGGCATCATCACCAAGACCCGTGTTACTGTCGGTTTAGGAACCTCCCTAACACCTCTTACTAAGGGATTTATTTTGCTTATTACTCTACTATCATTTCCCGTGTCATTTAAATCATTCAAACACCATCATACTCATCATATATAACACAGAAAATGACATTAACCAGCCTAAAAATAAACCGCTACGGAAGAGGTGCTTGGGAGCTTCCATTACCGACAAGAATACGAACCTAAGAGAAGCAACGCCTGAGCTGAATAAAATCGCCTGTCTGTAGAAGGCTGAAGTAAAATCTGCACCAAGTGTCTTGCAGTATCGTTTCTTATGTCATCAACACAAAGGGTCTGTCTATCCTCTTGGCATAAACTTGTGTCATTTCGTTGTCGCCTAGTTCTGATTCTGCTTCCCATTATTTAATCTGTTTTCTATAATTAACTTGTGTTCTATTTCTGATTTTAATACTATCTTAGAGTCATATGGATGTTGCTGTTGGATGCTATACTCTTTTTACTCTAACTTGACCCATACTCTTTTTTCTTTGGCTGCTTTGTTTTCACCTAGCTGAGCGACAGAAGAAGACAACTTCACGGTTCTGCATCCTTTCCATACTTCTCCTCTGCTCTTTATTTTAATTATCAGGAGTAATTATTAAGACCATCAAAGGAAAATACAGTTCATAACTCGTCTCTGTAATGAATGAGGCAGGAAGCTTATAGCGTGATATCTTAGGCTAGTATTCTCGTCGGTTAAAGGAGCTTCCTAACACCTTTCCCTAAGCGGTTTATTTTGCTTAGTACACGTTGCTGTCTTCTGTGTTACATATATCTTTCCAATATCGCCATACCTTGCATAAATGACAAAGAAAAGGATGTTAAACAGCGATATTCAAAGGCAAATCGCTAAGGAAAGGTGTTAGGGACGGTATTATCGTAGGTTAAGGAAGTTCCCTAACATACTTTCCTGAGCGATGTACTTTGCTTATTACGCCTTACTGTCCTCTTCTGTGTTACATAATATCCTTCCAGTATCGCCATACTTTACATGAATGATGTACAAGACGGTATTTGCTAAACATATCCAAGAATAAATCGCTAAGGATGAGGTGTTAGGGAGCCTCCTTCACCGGTGAGAATGCGGACCTTGTTTTTAGTCAGATTTCAGCCTTTTTTTTTTTTTCATCGTTTTCTTGCCTTCCTGTCCTAATTAGGTGTTCTCGTGTCAGACCATTCCAGCACGAGAGAGAGAGAGAGAGAGAGAGAGAGAGCGCTGGACTTGTGTTCATATGATCGGAAGATCGATCCCGGCTAAGGAAGGCGACAATTTCTGGATAATTTTCTACAATGATTCCCCGACTTTCTTCCACCAGAACAAGGAACATATCAAATAAATAAATAAATAAACAGGTAGATAACTCTTACCACAATTGCACCACCACGTCATTAGTCATAAATGTTTTTGTTCTTAACGACTAGAATAAACGGTCCGACATGAAACCATCAGTCCTATCTCGGCAAGCTGTCAGCCAGATCAGAGATAGTGAAATCTGGCGACACAATCCCGCAGACTTCACACAAGCGATCTAGTGCTCTACCCTGCCAGATCCACTGCACCGATCATCACCGGGACATGGCATAATGACATCCCACCCTCGGGATTTATGTGAGAATCACATGAGTAGGCTATTGAGCCCTCTCTCCACGAGGCCAGTACCTTTTTCCTTCACAGAATTTTCTTCCTCTTTCGGCCACCTAGCCCACTAGAGTTCTCTCATTTACGTGAAGGTGAACCCTGCAGGCATTGCCACAAGGGGGGCTCTTAGAAGGGCTGCCTTAAGCTATCTTGAGAGTGAGCAAACAAGAATAGGGAGCGGCGTAGGATATCTCCGACGCCTGTTAACAGACGGGGTATCGCAAACTGCGTCTACCAAGGTAGGAGGCCATACTCTATACTATCCTGTACAATCAGACCATGGCTAGGTTAAAGATCAAGACTGAAGATAACCCTCGAGACAGAAGAACTAAGCAGCAATTGCTGTTGTCCCCTGATAATGTATTTGCTACGGCACTACACGAAGCCAAAGACGGACTAATTGTTTCCACTACCTCTGACCTAGAAGTAGACAAAATTCTAGAACCTGGCCTATCAAAGAAACTTAAGATAATGGTTTCACTCCTATCCTCCCTCAAGAAGTTAAAGCCAGGAGGACAATCATTTGCTATAAAGTAGAAGAGTTAGCATTTGACAACACGACAATTGATATTGCAGATGTAATAGAGAACCAGCAAGTTTAGTGCACGAGGGCTTCAAGTTGCCCAATACAAACAACCGTAGGAACATGCTGAAGGTTGACTTTGAAACAGTCTCCATGGCTGAAAAGGCTGTTACTTAAGGTCTGAAGCTTTTCCATGTGTCCATTGCCCCTCACCAAATTGTTAAGGAACACGTCATTCAAATTAACTACTGTATGCAATGCTATGCCATTGAAGACCACACCACCAACCAGTGCCCTAAGCCTAGAGACTGAAATTTTCTCAGAATCCAGCCTTGAAGATGTCTGGTCAAACTGTAGCTCTAAAAAGAAAAAAGCATAAACTGTGGTGAAGATCACAGGACCTTTACATACAAATGCCCAAAGAGGAAAGAAAAAACTAAAAAGAAGGAAAAGGCAAAAAAGGATAGAAACAGCAAATCTTATTCCCACACAACGTCCTCTTCAACAACAGCCCTCCAACACAATCTCAGCTCCTTTGCTGCCCTTGGAAGTCATCAGACCTCAAAAATGATCTTGTGCATCTTTTATGCTCACTCTCTGAGCATGGCTGAACCTGAATCATTCCAAAGAGACCTAATTGACCTCCTAAACCTTAATAAACTCCCAACAGTGATTCTCCCTAACGACCCCCCATCACAACAAATATTGCAGGGATTCATGCCGCACACACAAGAAAACCTCACCTCAAACAAAGAAGAATCAGGTAAAGAGAGTACAGAATCTGACCTTAACCCATCATCAGATTCCGAATCAGATGGAGAAACTGTAATGGAAGAAGAAAATTCTAATGGAATAACAGTAGCAGAGGAAGAATATGAAGAAACTCCTTAGGCCTCAGTCTCAGTCACAACCCATGCCTCTAGTCTACCCTCCACACCACTACCAAAACTGGTTAGTGACAATGATGGGACAACCGAGGCGGGATCGAGGCCCAAAATTAATTTTCACCTTCTCAAAGCTCGAGATCAGGGAACAAAGAAAGGAAATCAGCCCTCTCATAACACAAGACAGTTAAGACACTAAAGATAGCTCAACATAATATCCTAGACTGGAGAGGGAGAAGTACAGGACTCTACAATATTTACTGCAATTTAGATGCAGACATCATCCTCATAAACAGCCATGGAACTACAGAGCAAGACCCACCTAAAATACTCGGCTATAAGACACACACCGCAAACCTCTTAGGAAATATACACGCCAGTACAGCCATTGCCATCAGGAACACAATCCCTCACAATATACATGATAACTTCATTTCCAACCTCTTTGCAATTGAAGCTTATACTATCACAGGTCCTATCATTCTTTCCACCCTTTACCAACCTCCTGCTAGACCCTATCTACCAACACCAGACCTCTATGAACTGTTCCGGAGAAACACGCCAGTGCATATGATCGCAGACCCCAACGCAAATTACCCCACAGTGGGATACAGAACCAGTATCACAAATGGAATACTGATTAACCACATGATCAGAAACTGAATAGTAAATCACATAGGACTTCCTTTCCTAACATATTTTTCATATAACTCTGCCGCTACACCTGACATCATCCTAACCAATACTAGACCATACCATAACACACACATTGAACAAGGCCCACTAACCACCAGTGATCGTATACCAATTATCTTCACCATCTCATCTACCTCTGTTTTAACTCCCATCCCCTCTAGACCAAGGTTTTCAAAAGCAAACTGAGAACAGTTCAAAGGGGACATCATTCAAAATTTGCAAGATCATGAGGGAATAGCACAAGCTTCACTGGAAGAAACTGAGACAGAAATTGACCGATGGTACGCCACCAGCAACAGAGCCATAACAAAACATATCCCCACTACTCGACACATTACATTCCCACTTACACCAAACAGTCAGAACTCACAAAGTCTTATAGCCCAGTTCAACAATCTCAAAAATCATGCCTCCAGGTTTGGCTGGACACCTCAGTATTATTATAAGATACAAAGAACTGCGAAACGTAATACACGAGTCACTCCTTGAAGAGGCCAACACACATTGGCACAACGCAATACTCCATCTTTCAGCATTCTACAAATATCCACCTGAATTCTGGAAAAGCTTAATCAACTCTCAGGTAACCACACACCAAACACCCACTATCTTTTGGACCATAACAACATTCGGCACTACACACCCGCAACACATGCAAGACAACACAGAGCCGTCTGGAGTAGCATCTATGAAGAAGAGAAAGAAAGAGATGACGACACAACTAGGATTGTCTCAGACTTTCTCAGCGACAACCACCAACGACTTACTCCCTACAACAATGCTGATCCTGCAAGGCTGAATTCAGAAAACCCACTTCTCACTTCCCCTATCCTACCTGCTGAAGTTAAAAACAATTAACAAAATGAGAAAAACCTGCCCCGGATGCAGTTGAATCAATGAAACAATTCTTAAACAGCTTCCAGACATCACCATTAGCAACCTCACAAACATATTCAACGTTGCTCTTTCGGCGGGTCATTTTCCTGATACATGGAAGAGAGCTACCATCCAATTAATTCCAAAGGCAAACAAATCTCTCAGATCACCTGAAAATTACACATCAATCTCCCTTCTATAGGTCCCTGATAAATTACTTGAAAGAAATTTTATTCGCAGGCTAAGAATCCACCTGGAAAATGTGAATTCATCTAACAAACATCAATATGGCTTTCGACGTGGCCTAGGAACCACACAAGCTCTTACAATAATAACATAAATTGCTTAAAACAAAGCGGATGAGGGACAGTGTTAATTAATTCTTAGGGATATCACCAAGGCTTTTGACAAGCTGTGGCACCTGAGGTTGAAATAGAAAATCCTACACCTGGAGCTTCCTGCTATTCTAGAGAAGTTCCTATGTGACTTCCTAGATGACAGAGGCCTGGATAGCCGTAGACCTGTACCTGGGTACACCCTTCGCCCTCGGCTGCGGGGTTCCTCAGGGAAGTGTCCTGTGACAAGCTTTATTTATTCTGTATACTAAAGATTTCCCCTCTTCCCAATAACGTACTTAACCCTCTCAGGCGCAGGTGGTTTGAGTCATTAGATTGTTTAACAACCTGTAAAGCGCTCCATGACACGAATCGGGTAACAAAAAAAAAAATGTATATGACACATCGGCGGGAAACTTGTGTCCTCCATTGACACGATGTGCATCATGGTGCATTGTACAGGATGGTATTTAATGACTCGATTGGAGTCAGTGCATGAAAGGGTTAATATATGTCGATGGTGTAACTCAAATTATAGGGCTACCCGGCAAATCTAAGAATATGATTAAAATTAAGGCAGAACGTGAAATTAAACAAATTAAGTAATATGAAGAAAAATGGAAAATTAAGACAAATATAAACAAATTTGCCCCAGTTGCACTGGAAACCATATATAACCCTCCATTATAAAGAAATGGCAATTACATACAATACCAAGGACATGGTAAATCCCCAGGACTAAATATTTGAAAATATTGATATTGCAAACATGTACCAGATGGGAAAGGCCAAGGAGAACAGGCCCTAAAGAAGCTATTCGGATTTAGACATCTCCTGGTCAGGATCAAAATGTACTTAGTGAAGTCCATTGTCATTCCAACTTTAGATTACCCACCAACTCCACTACACACTCAGCAATACACAAAATAAAGAAACTCCAAAAAACATAAACTAAAGTTCTCAGATAGGCAGCAGAACAAAGATATCCATACACATCCTCTACAAGACAGACACATGAATGCACAAACTGAGCCTCTTAACATACGTGGACAGAAACAGGCACTACAAATTTGGGAAACTCTTCACATGCAAGACAATGAAACTTACCAGAATCTGTTACAAAACTTTTAAAATATCAACAGGCATATTTAATTTTTCCCAGCAGCCTGGGAAAAAATTCAGACACTTTCCATCCCAGTATACAACTAGCTACCATTGTTATTTTTAATGTGTCCGACTCTGGGCTCAGTAGTCCTCTTACACACCTCCACATGTCACCACTTCGGCGCTAAAACCCATCGTTCTTACTGACTACATGCAAGGGCTGTCTCATACAGGACTTTGGTGATAGTGTGGTGGGGTTGATTTTTGCAGTATATTGTTAGGTCTGAGAAATTACCAATATGCCGGGAATCGAACCCGGGACTCTCAGGTGAGAGCCAGGCAGCATACCACTACACCACGACCAGGTAAAAGTTAACTCACGTTGTCACAATCTTGTAACCAACGTCCCTCCGCCCCCGCTGTGGGCCTGAAGAGGGTGAGTTAACCCCCTGGCACCCGGGTTCGATTCCCGGCATATTGGTAATTTCTCAGATGATTTTTCCTGTGTAAAATACAGGTTTCTCTCTTCATTCTGACTTGCCGTAAGTGCTTGGGATAGATTAAAAGCATCTACTTGCCCAAGTGCCAGGGGGTTAACTCACCCTCTTCAAGCCCACAGTGGAGGCGGAGGGACGTTGGTTACAAGATTGTGACAACGTGAGTTAACTTTTATCTGGTCGTGGTGTAGTGGTATGCTGCCTGGCTCTCACCTGAGAGTCCCGGGCTTGATTCCCGGTATATTGGTAATTTCTCAGATTATTTTTCCTGTGTAAAATACAGGTTTCTCTCTTCATATTGTTAGGTCTTCTGAAAAGTTAATTGTCACTGCTCTAACAAGATTTAAATTTCTGAATTCTTCCTTTAGCTAGCGTGGAATTGAACTTGTTTCCTATCGACCAGCAGTCCTACACCCTACCACTTGCCCACCACCTCCGTCTAGCTCAAGGGTTCCTAAACCTTTATGGCTTCTGTACTACTTGACTCTCTCTCTCTCTCTCTCTCTCTCTCTCTCTCTCTCTAAGAAATGATATAGAGAAGAGAGCACGCAGGGAAGGCCTTTATTGTTACGACCCTAATCTATTATTCATTAACATGGCAAGTAAGGTGAGTGAGGGAGGGGGGTAATTGAAGTTACGAGGTGGTATATTAAGGCGAGAAAATTATGATGATATCGCCTTCTGTGAATACAGTCTTATTTTACTCTGGTTTCGACAATGTGGTAGGTGGTGGCGACCATCATCCACTCACTTGATGTAGTACTGCCTACTTTTTCTTTCACCTTTATCATTCTCTTACTGTCTGTCCTTCTCTTTTCCAATTTTTTCCGTCTTTCCTGCAACTTTTTATTATCATTATTTCCTTTCCAGGTGGCTTTACACTGGGTGACAAGCCTAATGGTTTCCTGTAAGCCAGGAAACCATTTACAACCCTGGGTGGTAATCATA
Organism: Coenobita brevimanus; assembly: GCF_032717465.1. NCBI lineage: Eukaryota > Metazoa > Arthropoda > Malacostraca > Decapoda > Coenobitidae > Coenobita > Coenobita brevimanus. The sequence goes on from NC_137042.1 coordinate 6,187,466, forward strand.
TAACCAACCTATGCGCGTTCACTACGTGTCAACAAGTGGGTTGCCGTAGGGTTAGTGCCCCTCCCCCTTGTTGTATGCACGGAGTGACTGATGCTGGAGTTTTCTCTATTTAGCCTATATTAACCAAAATTAAACTAACCCTAGATCAACCTAACCTAAATCAACCTAAACTAAACTAACATTATTTCACGAAATGACTGATTTCACAATTTGCCTGTGATATATATATATATATATATATATATATATATATCTATATATATATATATATATATATATATATATATATATATATATATATATCGACCTATAGTTGCCTACAGGTCGATAAGACATCCAGCTATCTTCCTGGCACATGTATTTCATAAAATGTTGTTGATAAATGGCACAATACTTGAGATAACATGCGGATACTTTCAGCATAGCAGCTAAAGGAACACTCGGTGCATGTGCACCGAGAGGAACGGTAACTTCCAGCATAAGTCACTCCGTGCATACGACACCGTAAAACAACTACCTCGAAGACAAATGGCCACCCCTTACACGATTATGGTACCTGGCTATAGATAGACAGACAGATAGATAGATAGAGAGACAGATTTTCTGGAACGGAGGGGAATTCTATACTCCGTTTACTCTAACCTGGCCTAAAACTGCCATCTCTCCAAACTGAATGCTGAGCTGTAACAAGAGACTAACAGTGGAAGATGATACTAGTCAGGAAGAAGTGCTATGAAAACGGCGCAGAACCATAGAATTGTCCTTTTCGGCCACCGAGCTACGAAGCTGCGAAAGGACGAAAATCTGGGCCAAGTTAGAGTTAAAACAGTATAGTAGTGAAACGGTTTTAAAATTTTTTGAGTAAATATAAGACTGATAGAATTAGCCAATTTTTCTATTCTTTGTGTAGTTGCCATTGGTATATCGATAGTAAAGGAATATACAGTAGATACAGCATTGCGGCAGAGAGAGAGAGGGAGAGAGAGAGAGAGAGAGAGAGAGATTAAAGAAAACCAGAAAAATGAGATGTTCACGAGACGAAAAGCATTTGATTCCCTTGTGTTTTGCCGAGCAGTATAATATTGCCTAAATACAACACCCAACTATACCCTTTTTACTCTTACGTGGCCTAATATTGCCATCCGTCCATCTTGAACACTGAGTTGTAACCAGAGATTCACTACGGACTAGAGTACGGTATATACTAGTCACCAGTAAGTGCTGTGGCAAGGGTGTGGAGCCATGGCATTATATTTTCCTGCCCCTGAGATGCATGAAACAAACTGAAAAAGAACCAAAACTGGGCCATATTGAAGTTGAGTATACCACCATAGTAGCAAAGCGTTAAATCTTCAGTCTAAAGCTTTGTATTGCTGTATATTAGCAAGATGTTCATTCTAGCCATATTCTCTTTCAGTAATTATATTTGGGTATTATTTCAACAATATTAAGACATAATTTTGGGTACAATTTCGACCTAAACGGTATATATACCATCTCGGGTCCAATTTTCAGCTGTTATGGAGCTTACATTAACCCATTGGAGCCCAGTGTCCTGAATATTGGACAGAGCTGGGATTTTTCAAGTCTTTGTAAAGCAGGGAACCCCCGGGTAGGGACCTATGAGCTTCGCGACTATGAGCCAATAGACGGAGGGCGGTACCCTTAGTACCCTCCCAGTGCCATGGCTCGCCCAGCACCCCTGGGTTAAATGTTGACCTTGGGTCGTATTCTTGGCGGTCAGGGAACCTCCCTAGCACCTCTTCCTTACTCATTTATTTTGGGATACGGCTGGGTTATATTGTTTTGTACATTGTTTATGCAGAGTATGGTTATATTAGAATGACTTAAGTAACAAAGAAAAGGACACAAAGGTGTAATAAGCAAAATAAATCGCTTAGGATGAGGTGCAAGGGAACTTCCTAAACCGGCTAGAAGTCAGGCCTTTATGATTATTATGGAGACTATTTTCGTCGATAAGATCTTCGGTAGATAATGCTCTGTAATAGTTGATAATTATTGGACTCATCGTGATATAGCACTTTGCACTCAAAGTTAGACCTAAAATAATTCCTTAATGCTTCTTAACCCCTACACCGCGGGCATGTTTACCAATGTTTTGCGTGTCCCGGGGGGTTATTCGGACTCCGGCAGACTCTCAAAAAATATTTGCCAAAAATCAGTTATTAGTTCTAGAATATTAAAATTATATATGCTTATGGCACATACCTTCAGCTTTCTCCTGGAATGTTTGTTGAGCCTTCATCGGTTACCGTAGGACTTGTGGAGACCTCTGAAGTAGGGTAACGAAGTCTCCACATTACACTTCCCGACAACCCGTAATATGATTACCACAGCCAGATATAAACACTATAAACACTATTCTACAATTTTCAAGTAGTTTGGGATCCATACTCCAAAAAAAAAAACACTGCGAAAGCAATGGAAATTACGAGCGCGTCTGATCGTCGCACTTGCGGTGGTCGCTCTTGGTACTCTGTCATTTATTATTCATAAAACCCCTCACACTTTATATTTCTATTACTATATTACACTTATATATATCTGGAGTCTTTCTCCATAAGTTTCCTTCAGTCGTATTAGTTTATTGTCACTGAAGTCATTCAATTTTTCATTCAGTAAAATACGTAGAGAGCCATGGATTCACTTTCACTGTTATAAAATAAATTATTTGTACTCATATTCTTATATTACTAATTACTTACATTACTATTTACATTTTCTATTCTATTTTCAATATTTACCCTTCTATTTTACTTACACTATGTTATTCACTGTCACTTTCAGTAAGATAAAACTATAATACACTGTTCAATCATATGTACTGAACATCCATTGCTTTCACCTGCTATTTACACATTATTTACACATTATTTCCAAATTATTCTGCTTTCACACTTGCACTGTTAGAACTGCTTCTGGCTGTGGTAATCGAAGAAGCAGGTAACACAGAGGGGAACCTGGCACTCAGCGCACTTCCAAGAGGTGCGTTTGTGCTCAGGTGTGCGGCGGGTGGTATGTGCACATACCTGACACCTGCAAATCGCAGCCTTCCTTTTCCCTGTGGCAGGCATAAGCTCAAGTCTGTGCCGATCCATATACGCCCTCTGCTCAAGTCGGTCGGGAAGTGTTACTGGATTGCGCCTTGGAGTTGCTGCTGTCACCCTACCATATCTTTCCAGCAGCTGCTGGACACAAGTCCTGGTGAACAACCTCAGGGAGAAGGACTTGGGTGGCTTGACCTTCATCTTGTACAGGATGAAGGCGTTCAGCATCGTCATATCTATGAGATGCAGAAAAACTTTCCTGTACCACCTAGTATTCTTCCTGAGGCAGTCGATCTCACCAATCATCATGTCGGACTTGTCCACCAGCCGCATATTGATATTATAGTCCAACACAGCATCAGGTTTCATCACAAGTTCGCCTGTCCTACGGTCGACTTCCCACTGTCTCTCATCTCCCCCTTATGTACGGTGGTGAGCATGTGCACGACCCTCTTGTCATGCCACCATATTGCCAGCATCTTCTCAGACTTGCGTAGGTGCACGTCTCCTCGCTGCGAGGTTCCTGCCTCTGGGAATTTGGGGAAGTGGGCACGATTACTTTTCACAGTGCCGCAGGAGCCAATGCCGTGCTCAGAAAGGTATTTGGCAAGTTTCGGTGCTGTATAGTAGTTGTCTGTATACAGCACATGATTCCCACCAAAATACTTTTCTAGGAGCACTTTCACTACACAGCCTGAGAAGCCAAGGGGGTGTGTTTTATCCAGATCGACAGTGCTGGCTGAATATATGACGAAGTCAAGGATGTACCCCGTCTTACAGTCGCACAGTACAAAGAACTTTATTCCAAAGCGATGGCGTTTGCTTGGAATGTACTGAATAAACCGAAGACGTCCTCTGAACAAAACCAAGGATTCGTCAATGACAACCTTCTGAAAGGGGTGGAAGAATGACATAAACTTATCCTTCATTCTGCTCAGAATCTCCCGGATCTTCCAGAGTGGGTCGGTTTGGGAAGGTACATCGTTGTCGGCAAAGTGCAGGTTTCCCATGATGTTCCAGAAGCGATCTCTGGCCATGTACTTATTGAAGGTGGGTGAGGGTAGTAAGGGGTCCATGGACCAGTATTCTTCCAACTCATGCTTCTTGGAGTGTGGCATGAGAAGCATGAGGGCAAAGAACACATACAGCTCCTGCACTCCCAGCATGGACCACTGTTGCATCTTGGCTGCACCTGTACCACTTGCAGCACGTTGTGATTCATACCTGTTGGTCTCATCACATATGTGCTGCATGACTTCGTCATCTATGAAGGCCAAAAGGTAGTCCACACACTCAGCATTTTCGTCAATAGTGAAGGCAGGCTGAACTCCTGAGGAGCTCTCATCAAATAATAACTTTTCTGGCACAAAATCTGACCCTTCCGTCCACGCGAAGGCGTCCAGGATTCCCTGTCGTGGCGGTGTAGGGCGGGTGGTGGTGGTGGTGGTGGAGGTTGGCTGTGAGGCAGATTTATCTCGATCAAGGTCACTCGCACTGACCTTAGGTTGCCATATAGCACTAGCAGCCCTTACCCTACTAGCTACACTACTTTTCACTCTCCTTGATTTACCTCTACCTCTACGGCCTGCCTTCACTGTTGATGCTGGTGGTGACTCCGACGACGAAGACTGTGGAGATAACTCAGCCGACGATGATGAAGAAATGAGTGAAGTGGGGCTTGGGGAATGGGGAGGTGAATGCACTCGTGACTCATGGCGGGCTGGGTCACGTGGGGGCATTGTTCTGGGGCTAACACGCCGCCTTTTCACTCCCTTCCCAAATTCCTGTCCTTGCTGCACTAAAGGCTCCTTTCCCTTGGAGCTAGACACTAATTCCGACACTGAAGCACTCGTTGTAGCAGTTTCTGGCACGATAACCTCACCCGGCTCATCACACGATTCACCCGAATCGTCAAAATCACTGTCCATCATCACCATGGACAATTCTGCCAGTTCACGTGCCACTGCAGAGTCACTAAGGCCTTTCCTGCTTCCCTCACTACTTTTCTTAGGGGTAGAGGTCACGGGGCCCTTTGCAATGGGCTCAGAAGCGGCAGCAATGGCGGGGCACAAGTGCGACATTGTTTCACTACAGCGGAGGACAAGGAACTAAATGCCGCGGCTTATCTGAGAAGGGAAGGGTTGACAATGACACTTAGGCTGACTGCTGCTAACTTACATGCTAATTTTTTATAGGTAGAAAATCTCAGCAATACATAAAGAAATAGGTAGTTCCAGGTGAATGTAAATGTCACTTAGGCTTCTCCCTTCCTTTCTGATATATATTTTTATTACAGACATCGATTACAAGGCATAATTCAAAGGGGAAATTACCGTGGTAATGTAGCGAATGAATGCACGTGAGGTGTTGTCAGGTGATAATTAGCCAATTCCTGGTGTATAACACTATCACTTACCTGTTTTTTTTTTTGGTACATATTATATTGTATAAGTATAGGGCATAGGGCTTATTTCAATGGATGAAATCTGTGGAAAAATCTGGGGGAAATTTGCGTAGCGCAGCGCGGCGTGGGAGGTGAGAGGACAGGGTAATGGAGGGCAGGTAGGGAGGGGAGTCACGAAGGGGGTAAAACTGCTAAATTGTCAACAATGGATGGAAGTACAGATGAGATTTGGAGTGCTGACTAGTGTTGGACATTGGCAGTACTGATAGATGATACAAGCCACCACTTGAGAGCCCGGGATAATTCAAAATAACACAGAATCACAAAAGTGACGCCCCGCGGTATGATCCATTGTGGCCGAGCATCACGAAAGTGACGCCCCGCGGTTAAGGGGTTAAATATATTTCACGGGACATCCTATATTCATGTTGTTTGAGCCTTACTTATGACGATCTAGTTACATAATGGAGAAGTTAGATATCGTTTCCTTTCGTCTGGTTTATAAAGGCTCCATCAAGTTTGCCTATGTCAGCCTGGATCACCAAATAGCGGCTCTCCACGTTGCTCAGTCTCTGGCAGCCTCCCTATTCAGTCCTTAACCGCCGAGGTCTCATCCATGGCCTCGTCCCAGGTCTTTTTCGCAGGGGCGCCGAGAGAATTGAAATGTGCCAGGGCAGGACTAGTTTGGGGTCCTCACTCCTGCAGTAGGTATAGGTAGAGGTGGGAGGCATACGCTATATGTATGTGTAACATAATTTTTATTATTGCTTCAACAACTTAGAAATAAATTCAAATGAACTGTTGACCAGAAATAGTTTCATCCACTAGAGTGATAAGGCATACACATGATACACATATGTGTAATTATTATAAAAAATACAAGAAAAGCAATAACCAACCACTAAACTGATAATAATGTAAGAAACATCATAATACTATACATAAAGATTACATACAGAATACATATATGGCTCATTCATTTTACAAACAATGGTATTTTCCTTGCTGGCAAAATTATGAAGCACAACAAGAGCAAGAGATCTTGCAAGTTGAGACTCAATACTGAGTTTAGCCAAGTCCGTAAATCGTGCTTGGGTCATTATTGTTCGTAGAAAATTTGTTATCAGTTTGAGTTTGCTGAATGAGCGCTCTGCAGAGGCGACAGTGACAGGGATTGTTAGCAGAATGTGCAGGCTGACAGATACATTTGGGAAGAGCCCTTCTAGTCTGTACTCTGTCAGGCAATCCAAAAGCTGCAATGGGCTTAGTAGATTCTGCCCAAACTTTGAGCGATGAACTGTTGGTAAGTGCCTCATTTCCATCACAATATAATGACTGATATCGGCAGAATACTTACCTGCCAGTGATTTTGATTTCATTTCCAGCTCCTCTGCTGATATTGTTAGGTACTTCCAGATGAAACTGAAGCTTTCAGAAATATTCTTGGTAGCTTTGAATCTAACAGTCAGTCCACCAATTACATTATCAAATAATACATAAAACACAGACTTTCTGAAATATGCTTCTTCAGATGACTCATCTGCTTCATTTTGTTCTGATAAATTCGTATCTGCTGTGGCATCACCATCATCATGAAATCTTCTTTTGCGTTTAGCTCCAGCTGCTTTACCACGTCCATGATACAGATTCACCTCGATGTCCAGGTTTCCAGCAACTAGCTTTGCTTCATTCCACATAGCTTTCCAGTTATTTCGGAGATTGTCAGTTCTACAAGCAAGCCTTCTATGTTTGACACTTCTACATCCAGTGTCGCATCTCTGGCCTGAGTAACTTTATTACAGAAGTCTGTTGGAAGTAGGACTTTGTACCATACAACAGACATTAACACACAAATGAAGGATGTCACATAAGACAAAGTTCCATTTATTTCTGTTCTTGTTTTGGCCGTTAGGTTCAGCACCAGGAGGTCTGCCAGTGCTAATTTGATGCCAGGCAGGTGGGCTGCAAAAGGCTTCACACTTTCAGCACGATCACACCTCGTTCTTTGATCTTTCTAAAATGACGTCAGTTACTTTGAAAATTTTGTGACCCATTTATTGCCTGTGTGCGCGTTTGATTACTTTCATAACAAAAAGTACCTCAATGAGTCATTTAAATTATACAAAATGAATATTTGTGTAAGTCGTAATTTGAGAAAATAATATTACTTTAAGATAATACTTAAAAAGATGGACATTTGTGTTCAAAAGCTAAAACAACCATTGTCTTCTGAGGAAACCCAGTTTGTTTACTAATAGCATGACCCACATAAGATGCATGTGCTCATAGCCTCATTTTCAAAATGTAAACAATGGCTATCTGCTTAAGGTCCATACAACCCTACAGGCTACAATCATACCGGTAGTGCATAAAAATAATGAAATCTAGACTGTAAAAACGCGAAAATGGAGTACCCAAAACATTTACGTGATGTTCATGGATACGAAGAGCTACAGACCTATATACAGCCTTTGTAATGGCTATCCTATCTCCCTTAGGTCGTATGGATACTCTACAGTCAGTCTACCTGTCAAATCCGGCTTTTGGCCCAATCCGTCCCTATTACTGAAAAGCTGTATACAATATATATATATATATATATATATATATATATATATATATATATATATATATATATATATATATATATATATATTTTATGGGACCCCCAAGACCCCATGGGCCCCCCTCTCGGTGGGCCTGCTTTCTCGGTCTGCTTTTCTAAAACCCTACCCCCGACTTTGACACTTCTCACCTTCCAAGTTATCATCCTCCATCCTCTTAACATGCCCAAACCATCTCAGCCTACCTTTCCTTGTCACAACACCAATACAGTCCATTTCCATCCTTCCTCTCAACTCTTCAATCGATTTCTTTTGTTTTATGTGTTCGACTCTGGGCATAGCCTCCACAGCCTGCTCTCAATGCCTAGTAGTCCTCCGACGTTCCATACACCTTTACATGACACCACTTCGGAGATAACACCCACCGTCCATATTGAATACATGCTAGGGCTGTCTCATACAGGACCGGTGTATTGGTATTACAGGGGGTATTTTTACGACATGTCAGCGGGTCTTCTGATAGAGCAGTAAAGTCTGCTTTTATTAAATTCAAATCCTTAAACTGTTCCCTGCCCCAGCGGGGATTTGAATCTGGGTCCGGCAGGACTGCAGGCCACCTCTCTACCGACTGAGCTACCGCCTCCCGGGCCTCGCATTGAAGGACACACTACACATCCATCTACTCACTATAATTTCTGTACGTTTGAGCCTGCGAATATCCTCTTCTCTCCTACTGTAGACGTCATTCCGAAAGTGAAGTTAAGGTGGAACGAATAACCTGAAATAATACGTCATTGTAGTGATGGAGTTAATGCTGGTACCGTAACGAACTCCGCTTCAGGACTAGATCTCTTACCTCAGCGGGAGAATGATAGCCAAAATTAGCCCTGCCTTTTGCTGATGAAGTACGGATTAGAAAGGGGCGTTTGTGATAGAGTGATACATGAGGGAGTCGAGGCGTTATAATGACTGAGAGAGAGAGAGAGAGAGAGAGAGAGAGAGAGAGAGAGAGAGAGAGAGAGCATAAAGGAATAGCAAGAAAAGAAAGTATTATATTTTTCACCTTAACTCGGCCCAGTTTTTTTTCCTTTTACAGCTTATTTCTCGTTGCACAGTGGCAGAAGGAGACAATGCTGCAGCCCTACATTCTCTTCATTGACTTCTTTGTGACTAGCATCAAATTTAGGGCAAATCCATTGTCACAACTCAGCTTTCAAGATGGAGACGACAATTTTGGGCCAACTTAAAGAGGGTATATCAGAATTATTAATGAATCGGTTTTTGGCCACATAGAGAGGAATATAATAGAAATTTGTGACGAATTCGTGTATCAAGTCACGGAAGACCTGACCCATATGAGCTACATGTGTTTTGCCATACTAAATCCTCTCCACATGCCCAAATCATCTCAACTCACCTCTCCTCATCACAGATCCTTCCTCTCATCTCTTCGTTGTAAAGTGAAAGAGGGGAATGCGTAGGAAAGCTGGAAATAGATCACCTATACGAGTACAGCCAAACTTGCTTCTTAAGGAGATCAATATCCTTAGCCCATCTGTATGTCGGAGCTAAGGTGATGATGATGGTGATGATGAATGATGATGATGCTGATGATGAGGATAAGGAGGATAATTATGACGATAAGTATAGTTTATAAGCACAAATCAGTCTGTAAACAGTATCTGTTGAATTATTGTAGGATAAAAAAGGACCAAAATAATGACCATGATGACGATGATGATGATGATGATGATGATGGTGAGGAGGAGAAGAAAAAGGATGGTAATGATGACGATGATGATGAACTGAATAAACGAAAAGAAAGCACATTGCATCTTCAATTTTTCTGTAAATTTCTAAGTGTTACCATTAATTTTCATGCCAACTCAAATTCAAGATGCTGTTGATATTCGTTCGTGTATCGGAGTATGGCCTTTATTTTCTTAGTATCTCCACTTTATTACAGGTGACTGGTAGCAAAGGTAGAAAGTAATTAGCCTTATTAACCTTTGTACAATGAGAGGTCACCTGTGAGAAAGGAGGCTCCCTTGCAGCTATTCCAAAGCGATTTATTTCTGGATATGGTTGGTTAATACCGTTTTGTTTGTTATTTATGCTGCAGAGTATGGCAGTGTTTGAAGGAATTCATAACACAAAACAGGGCAATAAGGTGCAATAAGCAAGCTAAATCTCTTAGGAAAAGGTGTTAGGGACGACAAGAATATGGGCCTTAGTCTTAATCTGTCGTTTAATAACTTTGTGTCTGTCATAATATTCTGAAGCAATTCTGGACGCTATTTTTTTACGCATTTTAGTGGTAGGTCAATCTGAGCATGAAAACTATACTTCCTTTACCTTAACTTGGCCCAGAGTTCCGTACTTTTCCAGCTTATTTCGAGTACCTCAGAGGCAGGAAACGACGATGCTACGGCTCTACACTCTTTCCATAGCACTTCGTGACTAGCACCAGAATCTAGCGTTAATCCATTGGCATACCTCAACATTCAGGATGGAGGGATGGCAATTTTAGGCCAACTTAGAGTGAAAGGGGTATAGTCACCGCGCATTCAATAACAGATCTTGAATTTGGCTCTCTGCTATCTTGTTTTTGTTTTTTTCTTGGAGGGAACGATCTTGCATACTTCTGGCCTTTGGTTCTTTCTTCGTTACATAAAAAAAAAACGTAAATATTAACCTCTTAACCTGTTCTCTTCTAAAGGATTAAATGGCTATAATTATCTTATGGAGAGGATGGAGAGCGAGAAACTGACGAATGTATGTGAGTGAGGTGGAGAGGGGGAGAGGGAGGAGGAGGCCAAGGGTGAGATGGAAGGATGGAGTGGCGAGGTATGGGAGAAACGGGGGTGTGAGCTGAGAGCAGAGAAGAGAAATGGGGGGGGGGGGAACAGGGCGACATGGAGGCGATTTGTGTGTGGCCACCCCTTACGAGATTAAAGTGACTGGCAATAAATAGATGGATAGATGGATAGATCTAGGAAGTGGAGGGAGTCGGGGTTTAATGCTCTTGTTGTCGTTATTGTCCCAGGCTCAGCTGAAGCGTGATCTGGAGATTTTTCGTGCTGGTGTGATCAGATATAAGCCTGCATTCTCGTGTGTTAAGGAAGCTCCTTAACACCTTTTCATAAGCGATTTATTTTCCTCATAACTCCTTATTCTCCTTTGCATTCTTGTCGGTTAAGGAAGCTCCCTAGCACTTTTCCTAAGAGATTCATTTTGCTTTTAACTCTTTACTCCCCTCTGCATTCTCGTCGGTTAAAGGAGTTCCCTAATGCCTGTTTCTAAACGATTTATTTTGCTTATAACTCCTTACTCTCCTCTGCATTCTACGTCGGTTAAGGAAGCTCCCTAATTCCTCTTCCTAAGCGATTTATTTTACTTGTTATTCCTTACTAGTCTCTTCTCTTTCACTTAAATCATACAAATACCACCCTTCTCAGCATAAATAACATACAAATTATATTAACCAGCCGTAACCAATAATAAATCACTAAAGAGGAGGTGCTAGGGAGCTTCCTTAACCTTTCCTTTGTGGAAAGTGCATTTTTTCCTTTTTTTTTTTTTTCAGACTTCCGGCCTATAACTCTTTCTCTTTGTCATAATGAATAATTTTTGTGAAGCTTGCTAAGACTGTCATTTGCTGGAAAAAGTGAGAGAGAGAGAGAGAGAGAGAGAGAGAGAGAGAGAGAGAGAGAGAATTCGCCAGCGCACCGGAAGGATTAATCCGATAAGCCGGCTGCAGACGAGACATGAAAAATAGTTGCATGAAGCAATACCATGAGTCCACCCAACCTGCTTCCCTTCCCTCCTCATTTTCACCCTTCCTTCCTCCTCCTCTCCCTTCCTCTCTCCCCTCCCCTCTCCTTCACTTCCTTCTTTCCTCCTCTCACCTTCCCCCTCCCTCCCTCCTCCCTCCCCTTTCTCTTTCCTCTCCCCTCCTCTCCCCTCTCCCTCCCGCTCCTCACTTCCATCCTTATCGTGACAACCCGTAATTTGGTAGTGTCGCCCCTCCCGTGGTGGCCTTCCCGCCTGGCTCAGTACTTCATGCTGTCTCTTGAGTGGGTGTTGGGTGTGGGTGTTGGAGTGTGGATACAGAGATGTGAGTGTAGGGGTGTGGGTGTAGGGGTGTGGGTGCAATGGTGTGGGTGTAGGGGTGTGGGTGTAGGGATGTGGGTGAATGAATGTGGGTTTTTTGGTGCTGATGTAGGGATGTGGGTGTTGGGGTGTGGGTGTGGGGTGTGGGTGCAGAGATGAGGCCTGGGAGTGGAGGGAACTTGTTTGCTGTAGACGTCACTGAGTTGGATATATTTAATACTCTGATAAAGGGAAAACGGAACGTATACGCACTTATGGATCCTGAGAAGAACAATCGGTCGTATGCTTAACACTTTTCTGCTCCTGTTTACAGCACATAGATGGGATTTCACATGGATGATTCTTAGCGTACGTTTCCACTCCTGCGACTTATAAACTGTTGAGATTACCCTAGAGAAAGTGAATTTTATCTTGTTGACGGTGATGTAGTAAAATTTATATCCCGATGGAGAGGACGACATCATAAATTTTACAGGTAATTTCTGGAGCACGTAACGAAGATTAACCGTGTCTGACCTCTCTGTTGTTGTTGCTGGTGCTGTTGTTTTTCGTTTATGCAATGAAGATGAAACTAAAGGGTAAAGGCCAGTAAACTAATTCCCTCCAGGAAAAAAAAGGGGGAAGGGGGAGCCGGATTCATAATCCTTTCGTGTCGAGATGTCTGGACACATTGCGTTTAAAATATTGGAGATCATAGTAGAAGGAAATACGTACAGAGGAAGACAGTTCCATAACTGACCTGTTGCAGAAACGAAAAATTGAGAGTATCCGTTAACTCTTGCATCAGAGAGTTGGATAGGAAAGGTGTGAGAGATTGATGCTAGCAGTGTGCTCCTAGCCCGCCATAATGAGGGAAGGATGCAAACAGACCGCTAAGAAAGATCAGTGACCACTGAAGTAACAGTAGGAAAGAGATAAAAGAATAACAGTAAGGCGAAAAGAGAGGGGTTGAAGGGGATCGGTAAAAAGAGAAGAGCTGATTAGACAAAAGGCTTTTGACTCCACTGTGTTGAGAAAAGGTGTATGTGCGGAACCTTCCCACACATGAGAGTTATACTCTACACAGGGGAGAATAAAACTCCCGTATTAAGTCAACAGCTGTGCGGGGGAAAAGAAGACACGGAGTCGGCTTAGCACACCTAATCTCTTCGAGGCAAAATTTGCAGGAGAGGATATTTGATCTTTCCATGATGAAACCTGACAGAATGAAACCCCCAAAATGTTCAAAGATGATGCAGGACTGAATTCCAGTTTGTCTAGTCAAGCACACCTGCCAACCATAGATAAGCAACTGCAGCTGTGGGGCCGTCCTACATGTACAGTACAGTGCATACACGTTGTAGGGATTCAGCAAGCCCTTGTGGTAGACAGCGCCTCCCCATGGACGGACCAGGGCCCTTCCCATGACGATCTATATCTAGCTATATACCTAGGCTGCTTCCCCCAAGGAAAGGGAGGTAGCCGAGACAGGACGACACACTCCCCATTTACTCATCCATTCAAACACATTCATTCGCATCTTAGCCCCAAAGGGGAGAACGGACAGATCTTCACCGCACCACACCGCACAAGGGTCAACTGCACAATGCAATCAGTGACATCCGCAGCAGGGCCTGACAGCAGAACTGGTTTACCCCTGCCACATCATAACAGACCCATCCCCTTACCCGCACCTGACCTGACTAGCTGATCAGACCGAATGACGAGGTGCAGGGAAATACAGTAGGCTTGCACAGTGCGCATCATCACAGTGCGCGATTCACACTGTGTGCGAGTGACCAAAAATCATAACCAAAAACCTTGAATGCGCGAGTTTACCTGACAGAACGCGAGGTAGAGGCAAGGAGTGGCTCAAAAATGCCATTTTCTATTAGTACGCGACCACCCCTCACACAACATGTCACGTGTCATCATGTTGATGTGCTGAAATTCCCAGGCATTCTACTGCGCAGCTTGGGGTACAAGGCAGTGGGCGTGCCATGACAGTCCTGGCTCATGCACAGTGCGGATCCGCTCTTTACAGCTAACCTGTCGTGCACAACGTGTGGCGTTTTTTTTGCTGCTCCGTCCTGGCCTGTACTTCGCCGCACCATGGTTCCAACCCCAAGAGTTAAGAAACTTCTGACGCACGCCACCAATTTAGAGATCATCAAGATGAAGGAGGAGGGTCAAGGAAACACCGCCATTTGGAAAGCCCTAGAACTGGCTGAATCAACAGTGAGAACAGTGTGGAAGAACCGTGATGCCATAAGGGCTGTAGTGAAGACATATGGTGCCTCTGACCTAGACGGCAGTTCACGGGTGGAAAATCATGCAGTGATACGATGGAGTGGTATCTTGCCACCTTCATAATGAGGAAGGAAAAGGAAGGTGTTCCACTGAATGGAAGATTTATTCGGAGCCAAGCCCAGCTCTTTTACAAGGCAGTATCTCGCAAGTTAAATGTGGACAAACCTTTCAAGGCATCGGTTGGATGGCTGGACCATTTTCTCAAGCGCAAGAAACTCCGTCACGTCAAAGTGTCTGGTGAACGTTCCTCTGGCGACAAGCTGGCTGCTAGAGACTATCCTGCGATATTTAGTGCTTCTTGAAGAGGGACAATACACCAATGACCAGATCTACAATGTCGATGAAACATCGTTATACTACAAGGCCATGCCCAAATCAACTTACATCGCTAAAAGACAGAAACAAGCCCCTGGTCGCAAGCTCCAAAAGTGTAAGATGACAGTAATGTTCGCTGTAAACCTGTCTGGGAGCCACAAGATGAGGCCAGTTGTTGTACACACAGCTTCACACCCAAGGTGCTACAAAAACCTCAGGAACATGGACATAAGTGGCATGTACTGGTACAAGTCTGCAAATGGTTGGATGACTGGGAACATTATGGCAGACTGGTTAACGAGGCACTGCGTCCCCAATGCCAGGGCCAAGTGTCGGGAACTGGGCATTCCATTTAAGATGCTCCTTGTTCTTGACAATGCACCAAGTCACCCTCCGTACCTAGAAGATCTGCACAAGGATTGTCGTGTTGTGTTTCTGCTGCCCCGCATGGCGTCACTAGTGCAGCCACTGGATCAAGAACTGATCACCATTGTGAAGCACTTCTACCATAAGCAAGTGTACGACTACCTACGTAGGAAGACCGACACACAAGAGGAGCTTCATGCCCTGCAAGAAGATCACAAAGAAGACCTCGTGAAGCACCTGCTCCCGTTCCATCTCCGCCAGCAATTGTATCCCGACCCACCACAGGTGCCATGACTGTTGAGGCATTTTGGCGTCAATTTACAGTGAAGGACGCAGTTGAATTTCTCCCACAAGCCTGGCACCAGATTACACCTGCAACGGTGAACCATGCATGGCGAATGCTCATGCTTCACTTATGCACGACCCAGGAGACAGCCATTCAACCACTGACTGAGGCTGAGGCGGCAACACTGACAGCAGCACAAGCTGTACCAGGTTTCGAGGACGTTACATTGGCGGACATATGAGAAGTGCACACTGCTAATGAGGAACAGCAACCCTAGGAAGTGTTGCAACGGATAGACGAGGCTGAAGCAGAGCCCGATGGCAGAGTCAAGTTGAGCAGCCTAGTGTGTCGGAGGACAGGACTGAGCTGTATATGTCAAGAATAAGCAAGATCCTTGCTGCTGTGGATAAGCTCAAGGAAGAGGTGAAGGAACAGGAAGTGAGCAGCCTAAGAACGGAGGAAGTTCTCATTGGTATTGGCAAACTCTTCCGTTTCTACACAGTCAGGCACAGGCAAGAAATAAACAGAAGAAGACTGACGTTCATACCAAGTTACACACAGTGGGCTCAAGTTAGTGAAATTGAGGAACCAGCTACATCGTTTGCTCCTGTTCCTGTTGAGGATGAAGAGGATGCAATGTCAGAAGTGTCAGCATTGGACTTCGAGGGGTTTATGGCCGAAGTGAGTGACTTTGAGGCTCCTGGGGATGGTCTTCAAGAGGAGTGTGTGGAGGGAAATGTTGGTGCGGCAGGAGGTGCAGCAGGGGGTGCAGCGCTGTAAGTATTGCCATGCCTCGGAACCCCTGTTATTTAAGTCCATCAGGCCTATTGTCTACTGTTGTTAAGATGACTACCCATATTTTTGTTATTGTAGCTATATCCGTATTTCAATGTCTGAAAAAAATTACCTTTTATAATGTCTCTAAGGGCCAAAAAATGTCTAGGTATGAGATTATGTATTCACAGTGCGCGAATTCACAGTGTGTGAGGTCGAAGACCGCCCAATCTCTTGCGCACTGTGTGAACCTACTGTATTAGGAAGCTTGGCTCCGGGGCGAACTCTAGAGCTGCTCTACTCAGGCCGCACAGCGCCACCACGTGTAGACTTTTCATCAGCGCTCTCTCTCCTGATGCTGACTATACTCCGCAAAATTAAATGCAGGATATATGCGCCTAATAATTAGTGTATTCAATAACTTACAATAAAAAACTGAGGCTTTGTCCACATCTGTGTTCCCACAGATTTCGATGTAAGCTCATAATAACCAGTTTCGCAGTTCTTTTATCTGCGATTAACCTCATCAACGCCGACATGATTAACTCTGATATACACTAAAATGGTCAACAATCGATCACTTTTATAATCGTTGTTTTGTTTACACTGGTAGTTCACAAGCAAAGTTTTCAATATCATAGTGGTTGCAGCAGCAGCAGCAGCAGCAGCAGCAGCAGCAGCAGCAGTAGTAGTAGTAATAGTAGTAGTGGTAGTGGTTGTAGTAGCAGTAGAATTGGTAGTGCTAGCAGTAGTAACTGTAGTGGTAATAGTAGTAGTACTAGGAGTAGCAGTAGTTGTGGTTGTTGTTGTTGTCACATGTTCATTTGAAATGTGAACTCAGTGGACTGCAGGCTTAAGTTGCCATTCCTCTTCAGTCCAATTTCCTCCTTTTGAAGGATAGGGAAGTAGGTGAAGGACGCGTGTATAACCAGGCGGTTAAGCCGCCAGGTTATATCGGTGCCACCACGTGAAGGCGTCCCTCTTCAGCACCTCAATATTATAGTAACAACGCTTATCAATGCGGTGTGGAAAGCATTTAAGAAACATAACCTGGAAGGAACAACAGGTATTAGTCAGTGTCGGAAGAAAGAGCATTTTACCATTTGCGAGTTTTAGGCTACAAGGAAGTTCGAAATATCCACTTTGATGGTGTTCGTAGTAGTAGCACAAATCGCTTTTAAAACAGAAAAACATTGTGTGAAAATTAACATAATATCAAGTCCTTGCTGAACAACGACATGCGTCAATTTAGCTCTGAATAACAGTGTCATATCAAAGACCGCCCATCTTTCCACAGTGTTTGAGAAATGGCTTATTTTCCTTACCTACCGCTAAATTGAAAGATTATATTGTTTAGCAAGTACTTGAAATAATGCCAAAGTTATTCTCACACGATATTCGTCTATTTAAAACGCGATTTGTTATACGAAGAATATTATCATTGTCGATATTTTGATCTTCCTTGCAGTCCAAAACACGCAAGTGGCCAATTGTTAAACTGGCCCAAAGGCTGGTAAAAGTCAGACTAATATAATGACTGAGCAAAGAATAGTCAGTGCGATCCCTGAAGCTTACTATACCTCCCTCCCACACACCAGCTACACAACATGACATGTCCCAGCTTGGAAACTTCTTTGTTGAAATTAATTGGCTTGAAATGCTATAATGAAGGTTAATTTGACTGAGTTATTTTGATGTGTTTAGTGTAGTGGATGGATCTTGCGATAATATGGTTAGTAGTCCAGTATTCTATCTATCTATCTATCTATCTATAAATCCATCCATCCATACATACATTTATCTATCTATCTGTTTATACATTTATCTACAGTCAGATGCCTTCATCCCATAAGGGGTGGCCACAAACAAATCGCCTCCACGTTGCCTCGCCCTCTGCCATTTGGCTCCCCTCCCTCCAACTCACACCTCTGCTCACCCATAATCCGTCTCATCCTTGGTCTCCCCCTTCTCCTCTCTCCCTCCACCTCACTCACTTACACTCCTTTTGTCATTCGTTCATTCTCCATCCTCTCTACATGGCCACTTTTCCACCGCCTTTAATTCTCTGTGCTTTCCCTAAAATACAGACGGAGTGGTGGAATGATAGAGTCACAGCTGATGATGATGATGATGATTGATGATGATGATGATGATGATAATAATAGCAATAATAATAATAATAATAATAATAATAATAATAGTAATAATAATAATGTAAGTAGTAGCATATGTAACAATAACAACAACAACAACAACAACAATAATAATAATAATAATTAGTTACCTATTCTTACTGTGTAGCCACAATAGGGAAGCTTCGCCATAACTATTTATACTATATTCCTCCCAAGATTGCATTGCTTGAGTGATCAGTTGCATACATTCAAAATAGGTGAAGCAAACATATTATGTGTACACAGATTTAAATTTATCGTCGGTAATGGTTGGAAGTACTTATGTGTGGTTTAACATAGCATAGTGGTTTTTAATTGGTAAAGTGGACAGTGAAGGTGATAGTATTGAAGAGTAATCCGGAGATATGTATAAACCAGATGCTGATATATGTGTTGGAGGTGTGTATGGGCAAGTTACGAAAACTGATGTAGTTTGAGTGAAACAGAAACTGTGAATGTTCAGTGCGCTGAAAGTGGATGAGTTTATCTGGAGCAAATCGAAAGTTGCATTGGTGATGGATGTTGTGATTCTTTATGAGTACCATTTCACAATGGACTGTCTCAGCTGGCTGAACGTGAAGATGTTCGCGAGACAAAGGTGAAATGCATGCAGTGATGCTCGACATTTAAGTTCAATTGTTGTTTCACTAAAGAAGGTGACAGTGTCCTGTTTCTTGGAGACCATGATGACTTCCGTTCTGGTGTTGATGGTGACCAATGAGTCATCTTTTTTAGAAGGAAAAGGGTATATTTGACAGGCCGTGCAAAAAAAAAAAAAAAATCATCCGTTATGAATAGGACATGAACTACTCTTCATGTTGATGTGAGTGTTACTTCTAAGTATGGATGAAATAATATCAGATTCCTTTCCTCAGCGAAAGGCTTCAAACTATGCTTATTTACGCCTTGACTTATCATTTGACGTAGATTGTGAATGAGAAGTAAAATAATTGTGATCCTTCCGTTACCAGCATTGGCAATATCCTTCATAAAAGCTTGATAATGAGCTCTAGTATTGTTTAACTGAAGTATTATTATGTCAGTATGCTCCACGACAACTGAGAAGTGTTGGAAAAGTGTAGTATTTCCTTCCAGTGCATTTACTTTCTCCACAATTTCTTGAGGTGATTTCTCTGTCTTTCGTAGGTTCTTTACAATCGTCATCATTGCAGTGTTCTGGGTATCAGCTAGCTTATGATGATATTAGAGAATTTGTGCAGTCTTGTTAAATGTGTTCAAAAATGTTACCATGCAGAATTGCTCCACGTACATCGAACAAACCACGTTTGTCACGTGTATTTGTAATGTTTGTTTCCCTAACTGTGTCACTCCCACGTGATGGGATGTCCTGGATCGTTGTGAGCATAATGCTGTTAAACTGTTTTACTCTCTAGTCCGCATACTTAATTATTTCAGCCACTTCTTGTGTAGGATGAGCATACGACGAAGAGCCTTTAAATACTGCTTCTAGAGTTCTAAGTGGTCTTTCTATATTCTGCAACATGTCTGGTAGCTTGTACAGTACGTCCAAACTAATTTAATTACTCACTATGTCATGCACAATAGCTGTAGAGACGGTTGGTGCAATAAGACAACCATGTCTTATATGTTGAGGGTATAAATGGGGAATTCCTCTTGCTATCATCATATACAGTAGCATCCATGGAATTATTCCCCTCAACTTTACCTACCGAGAGAATAACTTTATTAGACAGCTGATGCAATGATGTTAGCAAGTCATGCAAAAGATGATGATACTGATGACGAACATTTCAGTATGTTGGCCTGTTCATCATGTTACCTATAAAAGGAGTCTAGATCGATTCCTGGGTCATGAAAATGCCTTGTTATAGTAAATGCTGTATTAGTTGCACCTATGTTTGTATGTCTGGTATTCGGTCGTAATTTTTCCGGTATGTATTAATTTTTTCCGGTTTATTTCTATCGTATGTACTAGGGTTTCCGGTTGTATCCGATGTTTTATAATTGCAAACTAAATTTCTTGAGACCTTTTTAGAATAATCAACATAACTTTGTCTCTCTCCATCACTCGATAGTGACTTAATACCCTATTGGCACTTCTCTTAGTTACTCTGTATGGGCCTTCAAATTTCGGTGACAGTTTATTGTCTCAAATGTGACTGATGCCGCAGACAATGTCAACTACGTTGATATTTGATTTTTTTGCCTGCTTATTAAATGATTCCGTCATTTCTTCCTTGGACATCGTTAATTGTTTCTTTAACTTTGTGTGTCTCTTGGAATTCACGTAAACAAAGTTTAGGATAATATTCATAACTGTATATAGGCATTTGCTCGCCTTCCAGTATCTCGCATGGGAGACGTTTGTCTGTCCCGTACATAATAAAAGGTGTGTCTCCTATAGACTTGTTAATTGCACAATTAATTGATGTGTCAACTCTGGAGATCCAACAATTCCAGTCTGCATAATTTTCATTGAGAATGTGACATAGTACATCTATTACCTTTTTATTCTGTCTCTGCCAATCCACTGGACGCTGGATTATAGGACAAGACATTGGCCTTTTTTATATAGTATTGTTTACATATTTCTTGAAAGATTTCAGAGTTAAATTCTCCATTTTCACTTATTAGCACAGCTGGTGTGCTGAACCTACAGATAACATTATCTGTGATATACCCGCGCGACTGTCTCTGCTGTCTTATTTTTAATTGGGATTAAAATTATATATCGCGAGAAATGATAAGTAGCAAAAAAAGATACTGATTATGATTATTAGACACAGGTAGCTTAAGTAAGGCAACCGCGACAACATCCCACGGTTGATTAGGCACAGGTTATTTTCCAGTGGGTGCAGGTGTTTAAGTGCAACCTTTTTCGCACATGATTCACATCTGTCAGTGTAATCATGTATGTCTTTGCGAAAGATGGCCAATAATATGACATCAGGGCCTTCCTGACTGTCTTACCTTTGCCAGGATGGTTGCATGTGTGTATAATCCTTAAAATGTGAGGTACCATAGATATAATCATTGTATTAGGAATAACTAACTGCCTAATATTCTTCCTATGATTTGGTCGTCCTGGATTTACCCTATATAAGGTATTGTTTACCATTGTGAATTGTTTATGTGGTGCATGTAGCTTAGGTAATGATATATCAGTCACTGACAGAGGCGTCAGTGTGAGCCAAGACAGGTAGTCATTGACAGAGGCATCAGTGTGAGCCAGGACAGGTAGTCACTGAAAGAGGCGTCAGTGTGAGCCAGGACAGATAGTCACTGACAGAAGCATCAGTGTGAGCCAGGACAGGTAGTCACTAACAGAGGCATCAGTGTGAGCCAGGACAGGTGGTCACTGACAGAAGCATCAGTGTGAGCCAGGACAGGTGTTGCAGGACTCAGCACGGTCCAGGTACATAGAGTGAACGGGGGGGGGGGGAGGATGAACCATTCACTGGCTGATTGGAGTCCCAACCAACTCTCCACCAAACTCGGTAAGGACATTTTGCATGCCTGTTTTTACTGCGATTCTGTCCCCGAAGACAATGATTGGTTCACTGGGGTCTGAATTAATTAATACATTGACCCCGTATCGTTTGTTGAATAAAATAAGGTTAGAATTGTAAGGTCCTTGAAACCATCTTTTGTGGTCCGGACTCAAAAACACCGTACTATAACCCCCCCCGGGTGAATCAGGACCGTTCCCTGGATCTGAGGGACTCGGGATGTGCCTGACCGACCCTACCATCGCGGGTGCACTGGGTGGGGGCGGTTGTGGTGGTGATTGTGGTGAGGGGTCAGTGAGGGTGCCCATATAATACTTCACAATATAATCAACACAACATTGTGTTGCATCTTTGGGTCCCGTCACTATTACTGCCTTACGCTCATCTCGTGGAGCGTTGATGCCCACACCAAATCGTCTACGAAGTCTTGCCAAGTTTTGACCTTTAGTCCCAATAAACTGGCCGCGATGATGCGACCCGACGAACACCCGCTTTGTGACGTGATTCGACCCGAAGGCTGCGGTGTCAGGTGGGGACAAGGTCGCATGGTACTTTTTTATTAACTCTTGTACACAAAGGTTAACTGGATTTTTAGGCCCAGTCACTCTAACTGGCTGGGCAGGGTCAGGACGGATATTTATTCTAACGCCATGCTTTTGACTCAGGCGAGTCAGGTTTTTCCCCCCGGCTCCAATCACCATACCCCGCATTTTGACAGGGATAAAAACACGGACTTGGGTTTTGTTACTAGACCCAGCCGGTCCCTGGGTGGGGCCAGCCGCAGCTGCCACCTCTCTCGAGGATGGAGTGGGGTCCTCCACGCCCCTGATGGATGTAGGGGTGCGGTCCACCACGCCCCTGATGGGTGTAGGGGTGGGGTTCTCCACGCCCCTGATAGGTGCAGGGGTGGGGTCCTCCACGCCCCTGATGCGTGTAGGGGTGGGGTCCTCGACGCCTCTGATGGGTGTTGGGGTGGGGTCCTCGATGCCCCTGATGGGTGTAGGGGTGGGGTCCTCGACGCCCCTGAAGGTTGTAGGGGTGGGGTCCCCCCATCCTGCCTTTGGGGGTGAGCATCGGAGAGCTACCTTAGGGCGGCAGGGACTAGTGACAGGGCTATTGGCCCCACCGGCTGTGAAGCAACGCCAAAGGGTGGCCGTCAACAGCATCAGGGCAGCCAGCGCCCCCACCCACACCCACACCCACACTGACATCCCGCCTTCCTTTGCATGGGCGGTGAGGTAGGCGGCGAGACACCCGCGGTAGTGGGCGTGGTCAAGGGTGGCGCGGAGGGGGGTCAGATGTAGGTGTGGGGGCTGCCGGCCACAGACCTCATAGGGGTCTGGAATGCTTGGGGCCAGCAGCTGCCCCAGCAGGGGAATACTCCCCAAGGGGCCCTGCCTCCGTGCCCTCCATGCTGCCAACGCCTCCTCCTCCACCCAGCCCGTGTATACACTAGTTAGGAGGTCCACCCCCCATCCCAGCAACACCCCCAGCATACCCCACAAGCACCACCCCTTCATTCCCTCACCCCAGCCTCCTCTACCTCTCACACTCCGCCCCTCCTCTAGCACCCCTCCTCGCACTCGAGCGGTTTCCATACGCATAGTTGTCATGTTGAATTCTTTTTTCACGATTTTATGCAATACTTGGGTACTCGTTGTTAATGTTGTTAATGGTGGTATTTGATAGGGCCCAGTCGAGTCCAGCCAGATGATGGATCTTAACCTGGTCTCCATGATTCCCTCGAGGTATAGGCGGCTTTATTTAGGTTGTTTTATTATCATACGTTGTGTGTAGCATTGCTTGACTGAACCATCATCACCATCATCACCATCACCATCATCACCATCACCATCACCACAGCCTCCATAACACCACTCTCTCCCCTCTCTTCCCTCCTTTCCCCTTCCCTTTCCTTCCTCCCCCCCCCCCGTCCCTCCCTCTTTCCTCTTTCTCCTCTTTTCCTCAAGTTTTCATTCTTTCCTTTTTTCTCCGTCTCCTTCCTCTCATTCTTTGCCCCCCTTACCTCCCCCCCCCTCTCTCTCTCTCTCTCTCTCTCTCTCTCTCTCTCACATACACAAGCTATAGCCAAAGATGTTTTAGCCTACTGTAGAGGGGTAAGTAGGTATGTAGGTATAGGGTAAGTAGGTAAGAGGTGAGTAACTAGCGAGGAGGTAGAAAATTTAGGGTTAGGTAGGTAGGGAGCGTAGATAGTTGGGGATTTGGTATGTAGTTAGGTAGGTCGGGGTAGGTAGGTAAGAGGTGAGTAACTAGCGAGGAGGTAGAAAATTTAAGGTTAGGTAGGTAGGGTGGGTATATAGTTGGGGATTTGGTATGTAGTTAGGTAGGTAGGGGTAAGTATGTAAGTGGTGATTTATGTAGGTAGGTAGGTAGGGGCTAGAAAATTTGGGGGTTATGTATGTAAGTAGGTAAGTAGGGGTAATAGGTAAGTCGAAGTTTAGGAAGGTTGACAGAGACGGGTAGAAAATTTGGGGTTATGTATGTAAGTAGGTATGTAAGGGGTAGACAAGTAGGGGTTTAGGTTGGTAGGAAGGGAGGGGGTTGAATATTTGAGGGTCAAATATGTAGGCTATGTAGGTAGATAAAGGAGTAGGTGTAAGGTAGGTAGGTAGGTAGGTAAAAAGGCAGAGGTATAAGTAGGTAGGTACGTACGTAGAGATGTAGGTAGGTAGGTAGAGATGTAAACAGGTAGAGGTGTAGGTAGGTAGTTGAACAGGAAGAGGTATACGTAGGTAGGTAGGTAGGTAGGTAGAGGTGAACGTGGGTAGGTGGGTGGAGGTAGACGGACAGATAGATAGAATCTTTGCACATTGTTCAAAGTCGTGTTAGACTATAAGACGTATTTCAGAGGGTAAAGTCACTGCGAGTCGCGATAACTCACATAAACACAATTGACAAAGCTTTAAGAGACCAAAGAAAAAAAAGGCATCCAATCCTGAGGCATAAAGCTCCTAATAATTTAGAATGTGGTGACTCAAGTCCGAAGATTAGTCCTGCATGACAGACAAAACAAACTGCCGTTTGCAGGAACATTGCCATTAACTGTGATAAAAGAAGCCTTGTGAGAATTCTGATTATACATAAGGGGTGCCGTGGTTGAACCAGTGTCGCATACTGGAAAGTATGCTTGCACCCAGTCGGTTTGCGCGGGCCGATTACACTTGGTTCACAGACTACACACACATCCAAAGCCACTCCAACACTACAATTACACTTACAAGCACTTCTCACCCTACATACAATCTTTACCAACCAGCCTAAGCCACTTGGTAGAGACACATTGGCTGTATCGTCCCTATTTCGGTCGGGATAGGCTGGTCCTGCAGTGGACAATCAAACGGCTGATGAGATGAGATGAGATGAGATGAGATGCAGTTTTATGGTATAAATTAGAAGGTACTGTAATACAGACAAGATCTTCAGACCCTAAGGTAACTTCTTGTGTAACATCAACAAGACAGAATACAAAAGTGTCTAAGAATCAATGTGTAAATTTTACGTTTCTCTCAGTAACTGGCTAACTGTATGTTTACTGTAACTGTAACCTTATTCCTTTCAGATCACAAGAGGAAGCACAGCTATAGGCTATATCTGGAAAGTTGCAGCTTTAGAGCTTTTGTGGTTTTCTCTAAAACGTGTTGCAAGAAAAAACTGATCAATTTTGAATTCGGTATTGTTCACTGGGCTTAATGGCAAAATATTAAGCCAAAATTATTCGGCATATATTTTTATCAGAGGATTTTCAACCTAGTGGATATATCTCAATTAGTTTCTGAGATATTTCAATTTCAACTATGCAATTTTTAGAAGAAGAAGAAAAAAAAAATGAGTATATGACCTTCAAAAATAGGTCACGATCATTCCTATTAGGCACAAGGAAGTGGGTTACCCTAGGGTACCTTCATGTATAACAGCAAGATCGAAGGAAAAAGTGAGACGAAAAATAATAATAATAATAATAATAATAATAATAATAATAGCAATAATAACGACGAAACCAAGAAGCTTCGCCATTTATGTGGCGAAGCATAATGATAATGTAGACAGCAAAGCAGAAAATTATAATAAAAAAAGGATATGGAAGCTGAGCAGAAAACAAGACATCACGCTATTTAGTATGTTGTTCCTTTCATCTTTCCAGCCATCATCGTACCCTCTTCTGCCCCACAAGGAGCGTAGGATCACGGGCCTAGGCTACTCAGTCCTGATATTTAAGGCGAGGATGACCAGTCTCCCCCATCCCTGAGTAGCATTATGAGAGTATTAAGCCTCAACCAGCCCTCAGATGTAGACCCTTGCAGGCGTCACCTGTTTTGTGCCTTAACCCACTAAACCACAGGGTGTCGTTTGGTTATATGGTTACGACCCAGCGTAGTAAATGATGACTGGGGTTACAGTAATTCATTTGGCTTGTCACTCAGTGTAGACTCACCAGAGAGAGAGAGAGAGAGAGAGAGAATCAGTTTTCATTTTTTTCTGCTCATATCATGCACTGATCAGTCAATCGGGTAATATGGAGACTGTAGAGGCCTGGGAAGGGAGTGTCCTGGGTATTAAGAGAGGATGAAGTTAAAGATAGGCAAGAACAAAGACACACAGACAAACAAGGACAAACACAAACACAGACACAGACAAACACAGATAAACACAGACAGGCAGACAAACACAGAGGCAGACAAACAAAAACACAGACACGAAACAAAAACAAAAACATAAGCAAACGCAGACACAAACAGCCACAGACACAAACACAGACACAAACACAGATCCAGAAAGACACAGACAAATATACACAGACAGACACAGACAAACACAGACAAAAACAAACAGACAAATATAGACACAGACAAACAGACACAGACATACAGTCGCAGACAAACACAGACACAGACAGACAGGCAAACACAGACAGACAGGAAGACACAGACACAGGCAAAGACAGACAAACAAACAGGCACAGACAGACAAACATAGACACAGACAAACAGACAAAGACATACAGACACAGACAAACACAGACACAGTCTGACAAAGACATACAAACATATACACAGACAAACAGACACAGTTCAACACAGACAGAGACAAACGCAGAAAAACACAGACACAGACAAACATAGACACAGACACAGAAAAACACAGACAAACACAGACACAGACAAACATAGATATATAAACACAGACACAGACAACCACAGACACAGACAACCACAGACACAGACAACCACAGACACGGACAACCACAGACACAGACAACCACAGACACAGACACAAAGACAAACATGGACAAGGGCTCGTATTCTCGCCGGTTGAGGAAGCTCCCTAACACCTTTTCCTAAGTGATTTATTTTGCTTATTATATCTTGCTGTCCTACTTTGTGTTAAATAAATCCTTCAAATGTCGCCATACTCTGCATGAATAAGGTATAGAAGGATATTACCCAGCCATATCCTAAAATAAATCACTAAGGAAGAGGAGTTAGGGGCTTCCTCAACCGATGAGAGTACGAACCAAAGACACAAAATTGATACAAAATTAATGATGACAAAAGTAAAAATAAAACAAGGGATCACAAAATTAACTTCCCCGTCTCCTCCATTATGGAGATAAGAAATTTAATATAACTTACCTTCGTGGTGTAATTAATTTTGTCAACTGATTATTCTTGAAAACGGGAGCACCAAGGATGGTATTCTCGTTAGGAAGCTTCCCGACTCCATTTCTTTAGCGATTTATTTTTGGACATCTCTAGTTCATATTCTTCTGTACATTATTTACAAGGAGAATGGTGATATTAGAATTATTTAAACAACACAGAAGAGGATCGTAAAGAGTAATAAATAAATTGCTTAGGAAAAGTTGTTAGGGAACTTCCATACCCGACGAGAATACTGGCCCAGGAGAGGAAAGGAAACCTAGGGCAGAGCATAGATAAGATATACCTGTCCTAGATAATGTAATAGGTTGAAGAAAATAGCATAGAAGAAAAATATATAGACAGAGCCCATCACAGGCAAAGACATATGCACATTCAAAAATGGACACATACAAAGAGACAGACACAGACATATGCACACTCAGACATACATACAGACAAAGACACAGATACAGACACATGCACACTCAAAATAGACAGACAAAGGCACAGACGCAGACATATAACACTCAAACGTACACACAGACAAAGACACAGACATATGCACACTCAACTATAGCCGCAGACATATACAAACCAAGACACATACAGAGACACATACATAAACACAGACAGACATTAACAGACATAGAGACAGAGAAACAATGGTAGTCTGCAAAGCAAGACAACTGAAAACCAGTTAATCACTATATGACCAGGTTTGTCACTGTAATTGCAGATGCAGGAAAATAGTAATTCTTTCCCTTTGCCGGCTGAATTATTGCATCAATAAAATATAATTGATATACGGAATAGCCTATGCACAGAGGAAGGGAAAGAAAATGTACGGGAGAGCGCAGATTAGATTAAGTTTCATTACGCGAAGCTAATTTAATAAGTTTAGAAGACATCCGAACTGAACAGGTTGGCTGGAGACTTAATCAGCCCTTCAGTACGTGAAGCTGTTACTTAGTTAAGTAAAATCGACCGGTGACAGCGGCAATAACGAGGAAAATATGCCATCGTATCAATAGACTATAAGAAACAGGGATACCACACAACCAAACCTACTTACTAACTCTTATCGTTAGACTTATGTAGGCAAGTGTTGTGAGGAAATAAAGAACAGAACGTGGAATGGATTATGAGTTTCTTGGATATAAATAGTGGTTGGAGAGGATCAGTTACCGCAGTGCAGAAGAAACTCTGCTGTCCGACAGAATTTGCAGTATATTACTTCTACCTGCAAGCGATTATGTCCAGGTGAGTAGACGCTGCACTTAGTATGTGGGTTTCCTATTACTAGCAGCGTTTTTTAGTCATCCACTGATTCTCTCTCTCTCTCTCTCTCTCTCTCTCTCTCTCTCTCTGGATGAACAAAGGTAATGGAAAAGCCAACAGTCAGACAGGCCCGAAATTTCAAACTATGGTTCATGCAATCGCTTGCTGGATATGCTAACCAGTGCACCACCGCTCCTCCCTGCTGAATGGAGAGGGCGTCACATCGGTAAACTCTTAACTTTCTGACCACCTGGATTTGCCTCTACTGAACAGTATGCTTTGCTGTTAGCCAAATATACTTCCTGGGTATACTAACAACAGAGAATGGGTTACTCTATCAATTTCTTTGAAGCCAACGACTGCAAAAATTTTCTCTCGGGAGTACAAAATCCCTCGGCTTTACCTCACCTAAAATATTTATCTGCACCAGCCTTAACAAGAGGGTTGATCTGTAGATTCTATTGAACTATTTCTCGCATGTAATAATAATAATAATAATAATAATAATAATAATAATAATGATAATAATAAGGTTCAAGCAATATGAAACTGTTACGTACAACTCCATGAAACGCAGACATTTTTAAATCACCAGGCACGGGGACATTTTTCGTGCCATTCACCTCATCTTCTGACGATTTTTTTCTTTATATATATTTTCCGAAACGGAGAGTTTAGACGGAGTTTTACTAAACACCTTTACTAGCATAGGTTTGTTTTTCCTAAGATGATGAAAGTCGTCTCGAGGGAGCAAGGATAAACTACACAGTACGTCATTGGAGTAAAGGAATTAACTTTATAGAAAGGAACTATATTTTATCCCACTGTTACTTGCGCCAGATTATCATGATTAAAGTTGGAGAGACTTGTCGAAGGGAATGGGTCAGATGCAGCCTTCAATAAATCCCTTTGCTACTTGCCATCTCTCTGAATAAATAAAGGAATGAATAAATAAATAAATAAATAAATGCACCACGGCCTGTATTCTTGTCGGGTACGGAAACTCCCAACACACTCTCCTAAGTGATTTACTCTGCTTGTTACATCTTGCTGCCCTACTCTGTGTTACATAAAAGCCTTGTAATATGGCCGCAGTCTGCGTGAATAACGTACAAAGGATACTGACAACGTAATCCGAAAATAAATCGCTAAGATAGAGATGTTAGGAAGCCTCCTTAAGCCACGAGAACACACCACATAACAGGTTCCATGAAGTGGATAATGTGAACGGCAGGAAAGCACTGTAAATCTGTGAAGCCCATACGTGTTTACAAGAAGGAAAAAAAATGCCTTCTTTTGAATCTGAACCCTGGTGCGGTACCCCTTGGCTCCGAAATTCCTAGTAGTAGTGGCAGTAGTAGTGGTGGCAGTGGTAGTAGTAGTAGTAGTAGTAGTAGTAGTAGTAGTAGGAGCAGCAACAGCAGTAGTAATAGTAGTAGTAGTAGCAATCCTTGACACCCAAGTTTTTAAACTCATCTATGTTAAGGTCTTGGTTAGGAACATACAAGTACAGCTTCCTCCATCAATTCAGCTATAACAGACGCTTTCATTCCCGTCACAGAATTTCTTCTTCTTCGTCTTCTGCTACTGCTACTACTACTACTGCTGCTGCTGCTACTGCTACTGCTGTAACTACATGTCTACAACTATTACTACAGTACTAAGCATGTTCCTGCTGCTGCTGCTGCTATTTTTTTTCTACTACTACTACTACTACTACTACTGTGCTACTGGTGCTACTGCTGCTACTGCTAATAATAATAATAATAATTGTAATAATGATGAAAATAATAATAATGATAATAATAAAAATAAATATCATCGTCATCATCATCATCATCATCATCATCATAGTAATAATATTAACAATAATGATGATGATGATGATAATAATAATAATAATAATAATAATAATAATAATAATAATAAAATTATTATTATTATTTTTATTATTATTATTATTATTATTATTACAACAGGACGAAAAACCCAGCCAAACAAGACTGAAAGAACTAGACATGTTGCCACGACACCGTCGGTGTAATCCCTGGTGGCCGTCACCATGGCAGCCACTGTAGCGTCAGGGCAATGCGTTGGTGGAGTTGGTCCTCTTTAACATGGCAGGGAGTCTCGTCCTTTGACAGAATAAGATAACATTAAGGCTCTACATCCATAGCACTTCTTCGTGACTAGCACCGTATTCTGGTGTTATATATTACGTAGACATAGCTGGACAAGGGCCAGTATTCTTGTCGGTTAAGGAAGCTCCCGAACATCTTTTCCTAGGCGTTATATTTTGCTCATTACACCTTACTGTCCTATTCTGTTATATAAATCCTCTCAGTACCGCCACATTCTGTATAAATAAAACAAAACGAGATATTAACCAGCCATATCTAAAAATAAATAGCTAAGGAAGAGTTGCTTGGGAGCCTCCTTACCTGACGGGAATACGGGCCATTATGGTAGATTACAGGAGGGAGGAGCTTCAGCCTGCAGTCTACTGGGTTTACATTCAGGGGAGCCTGAGCTTACTACTACTCCTACTATTGCTATTATTATTATTATTATTATTATTATTATTATTATTATTATTATGTTACTACTACTACTACTACTACTACTACTACTACTACTACTAATTATCATTATTATTATTATTATTATTATTATTATTATTTTGGATTTAGATTATGCAGATGATATAGTTTTGATTTGTGATGGGCCAGAAGAGATGCAGAGAGTGTTGGACTGTTTGGTGAGTGAAGGTCGCAAGGTGGGTTTGGTTATTAATTGTGGAAAAACTGAAATAATCAATATGAATATGGAAAATCTGCAGGAATGTGTAATTGGAGGTATGGTTGTAAAGCAAGTTGATAGGTTTAAATATTTAGGTACTTATTTAGCCAAGGATGGTTCTTTGAACTTTGAATTCGAGGAAAGGTTAAAGAAGGCTAATCAGGCAATGGGAATGCTTAAAAATATTTGGAATAATAACAATTTTTCTGTGCACACAAAAATCAAACTTTATAAGGTAATGGTTAGAAGTATCTTAATTTATGGACACGAGTCTTGGTACAGCACAGTGACTATGGAAAATAAATTCTTGGTGTTTGAAAATAAAGCACTTAGAAGAATATTAGGAGTTAAGTGGTGGGAAAGGATACCAAATAGTAGAATTAGAGAAATAACGGGAGTGCAGCCGATCGATGAATATGTTAGATTCTCACGATGGAAGTGGCTAGGACATGTGTATAGGAGACAGGGAATAGTACGAGGTACACCAGGGTGGGTGGCACTTGGTAGGAGAGGTAGAGGAAGGCCAAAAGAGACGTGGGTGAGGACAATGAGACGGGAAGCTGGAGATGAGTGTTGGGGAGATCTTGAGGAGTTAGCACAAGATAGGATGTGGTGGTGTGAGTTCATCGAGGCCCTATGTATCCCCGAGGGTGCCACAGGAAATGATTGATTGATTGATTATTATTATTAATTATTATTACTTCCACTACTACTACTACTTCTGCTACAACAACTACTACTACTACTACTATTACTACTACTACTACTACTTCTACTACTACTACTACTGCTACTACTACAGCATTACAACTACATCGTCCCATATCACTTCTTCGTGACTATACCTCATACCATTTAATCTGGCCAGGCATGTATGGCAACACTGTTCCTGCCGAGCTTCTGATTGGCTGGAGGTGTTTGTTCGATTTCGTTGTTGCTTAAACCGATACTCTTTTTATTATCAGATGTGATACTGAGTTTGTCGACAATACAATCGTCAAAAGCAATAAGAAATCCGTTATATACTTAACGACAATGAAGTTTTCGTAGGAAGATAGAGATATTGAGTCAACAAAGTATTATAACAGTCCAAGTCAAGGTCAGCATACGAACAATTCCTTTAAATCTCTGACACCCCGTAATATAACAGAAAATTAAGGAAACCTCCTTAAACTAAGTGTTGGTATAACACATTGAAATTTTAAGATCAGTCCGTACTGTGATAATAGAGGAGATATAATGAAATAGTTTTCCTTTAGCCTACTTTGATTTTTCGCAATTTTTTCAAACCTCCCTCCCCGCAGAACTCGTCTTTTCATTAGAATTTTTAATTATTCAGAGTTGTGGCACGATTTAAGAGTGCGGACTGATCTTAAAATTTAAGTGTGTGTTATACCAACTCTCAGATTAAGCAGGTTTCCATAATTTTGTGTTATATTACGGGGTGTCGGAGATTTAAAGGAATTGTTCGAATGCTGACCTTGACTTGGACCGTTATAATACTTTGTTGACTCAATATCTCTATCTTCCTACGAAAACTTCATTGTTGTTAAGTATATAACGGATTTCTTATTGCATTTGACGATTGTATTGTCGACAAACTCAGTATCACATCTGATAATAAAAAGAGTGTCAGTTTTAGCAACAACAAAATCGAACAAACACCTCCAGCCAATCAGAATTTCGGCAGGAACAGTGTTGCCACACATGCCTGGCCAGATTAATTGGTATGAGGTATAGCATCATATTCCAATGTTATTATTACAGCTGTGCATGCTTTTCATAGCCGTTCTTCCTCGTTATTAGCATCATATTCCAATGTTATTCCGACAGCGCCCCATGTTCTACATAGCACTTCTTCGTGACTAGAAGTATATTCTAGTGATCGTCCTGCATCTTTAAATCCCTTCCATGGGAATTTTTCGTGACTAGCACCATATTCTAGTGTCAGTCTCTTGGTACTGTACATCTCACTGGCAGAAGAAGAACAGAACATGAGGCTATTCATCTTTCCACAGCACTTCCTCGTGACTTGCATCATATTCTTGTGCTAATTTCTTGCAACAGGGGAGCATGATACACACACACACACACACACACACACACACACACACACACACACACACACACACACACATGAAGACAGACAGACAGACAGACAGAGCAATGTAAGGTCAAATCAAAGCAAAAGCATCATATTCTCGTCTTAGTCGCGTCCACACCAAACCCTTGCTTGTGCGGGCAGGCAGATCTGAATCATGGTAACCCATAGAATTCTCGCCAGCACCCTCCCGCACCTGCCAACATCTGCCCACACTCACCTGCATCCGCCCGCACCCACCCACACCTGCCATCACCCGCCCACACCCGCCCACACTCACTCGCACCGTCAAGCATATGGTGTGACGAGATTATGAGGCTTTACTTGGTCTACTTTGATGTAACCTTACTTTGCTCTCTCTCTCTCTCTCTCTCTCTCTCTCTCTCTCTCTCTCTCTCTCTCTCTCTCTCTCTCTCTCTCTCTCTCTCTCTCTCTCTCAGCATGCATAGCGGACAGATGGTAATTTCAATCCCAGTAAAAAATTAACCAGCATATTAGTTGCCATGACAACGACGGACAATACCGAGGGGATGCTACCGTGGCAACCAGTGTACAGTGACATGCAAAAGTTGTGGCTCTACTCCCAGTCTTCAGCAACCTGTTGTATAAATTTCAGCCGAATTTTCATTTGTCTGTTTCTCTTATCAACTTAATATGGGCCGGCACATTTCCTATGTACAGTAAGGAGGCTCCTTTTTGATTGGGGCTGGTTAACATTCTTTTGTAAGTTATTTATACAGAGTGCGGCGATGCTTGAAGGATTTGTATAGCATTTGTAAGGAATAGGAGGGTAAGTGTAATAAGCAAAATTAATCGCTGAGGAAAATGTGTTGGGGAGCTTCTTTAACGGACGAGAATACCGTGCATGGTGTTATGTTATTGAAGGGAAGAGTTAACTTACTCTCTCTCTCTCTCTCTCTCTCTCTCTCTCTCTCTCTCTCTGTTATATGCATTCGACTCTGGGCACAGACGTTAACAACTCGTACTCTGAGGCCCAGCAGTCCTACGTATCGCACACCTCAACATGTCACCACTTCGACGTTAACACCCACCGTCCATATTGAATACGTAGTGGTAAGGTTGTCTCATACAGGACTGATGAATTGGTGTTATTATTTTTTTTTTTTTACATACTGTCTGAGAGAGAGAGAGAGAGAGAGAGAGAGAGAGAGAGAGAGAGAGAGAGAATCATAAACTTCGAGCGCAAAAATCTGAGACCACACACGTTATGTAATGGAAAATGTCCGACATTCTTCCCTACTTTGATAACTGCGTCCTTAACGATGCCATATAAGGTGGGTACATTATATAACGTTCTACTTTCACTCCTAAGGGCGATTCCTCGTGTGTTGTGGGGACGGCTCAGTCAGTGTTTTCAGTGTTAGTATCGGTATTTTCTCTACATCATTTATTTATTCCCTATTGCAATTGCCGCAACCCGCACCTACACTGGAACACTGAGCCGTCCTCGCAACACAGGTACTGTACTTCCATGTGAGTTTCTACTGGAGAGCATATTAAGAGGTACTGCATATCGCATGCCTGTGACATTTTCTACTTTATACTGTGATTTAATGCATAATCCGAGGTTAAGAGAGGGAGCATCCTCAACCGAAGAGAATACGGGCACAAAGCTTGACTACATGATCCTATGCACTGAGAATAGTGAATTAGACTTGCAATGATGATGACGATGATGATGATGATGATGATGATGATGATGATGAGAGAAAAGGAGATGATGATGATGATGATGATGATCATGATGAGAGAAAGGAAGATGATGGTGATGATGATGACCATGATTACGATGAGGATGATGATAATGAGAATGATGATGATGATATAAGCAGAAACCAGTTTGTGAACAGTAACTTTTTGATTATTGTAAGATAATATGGATCACAACAATGATGATGATGATGATAATGAGAATGAGCAAGAAGAAGAGGAGGAGGAGGAGGAGGAAGAGGAATGCGAAGAGAAGAAGGAGAAGGATGATGATGATGATGATGATGATGGTGATGATGATAAAATAAAAAGGGAATAAATAGATAATAATATATACATCCTCATTTTAAATACAAATTTCAAAGTCTTACCATTACTTTCATGTCAAAGCTAAATTCAGAATCAAACCATTAATTATTTCATGCTTTAAATTTGTGGATAAATACTTCACCATCGTCCATTATCCAAATCTATAAACACAGTGCAACTCCTTCTGGCCTTCTCTATACTTCTCCATCACCATACTTAAAGCAAATATGGCGTCTGTAGTACTTCTCCCTGGCATAAAACCAAATTGCTCCTCACAGATCCTCATTTCTCTTCTCAGCCTAGCTTCCACCACTCTTTCCCATATCTTCATTGCATGGCTAATCAGCTTTATACCTCCGTAGTCGCTGCAGCACTGTACATCACCCTTGTTCTTGAAAATCGTAACTAGAACACCTATTCTCCACAACTCTGGCATCCTCTCACCCTCCAGGATTTTATTAAACAATCTGGTAAACCACGTCACAGCCATCTCTTCTAAGCTCCTCCATGCACCCACTGGTATACCAGCTGGGCCCACTGCCTTACCATCCTTCATCCTCTTCATGGCATTCCTCACTTCCTCTCTGCTGATTTCTTGCAGTTCCTGATTCACTACCTCCAACTCTCAACTTTCTCTTTCTCAAGTTTTCTATATTCATCAGCTCTTCGAAATACTCCTTCCACTTCTTAGTACACTCTTCTCACTTGTCAGTACATTGCCATCTGCATCCTTTATCATTCTAACGTGCTGCACATTCCACCCAGCTCTGTCTCTCTGCCTGGGTAATCGGTACAGGTCTTTTTCCCCCTTTCTACTATTCAACTTCTTGTACAGCTTCTGGTCTGCCTTTTCTTTTGCCTTAGCAACCTTTTTCTTGGCTACGTTCCCCGTCTCCTTATACTCCCGAATGCTTTCTTCGTCCCTGTGTCTATACATAGTCTTCTTTGCCTGCTCCTTCCTATTTATGCTATCCTGTACTTCCGCATTCCACCACCAAGTCTCCTTGCCTTCCCTCCTCTGTCTCGATGTCACCCCAAGTACCTTCTTGGCTTTCTCCCTCAACACTTCCGAAATAACTGCCCATCCGTCCTCGTCTTCCATGCCTCCGAAAGCCTGGCTCACCCCCTCCCTAAATTTACTACTGAAGTCGTGCTCCTTCAGCTTCCACCACTAAATCCTTGGTTCAGCTCTCACTTTGCTCTTTGTCTTCACTTTCAAACTCATATTACCAACCAACACCCTATGCTGTCTTACTACACTCTTCCCTGCCACTACTTTACAATCGCTGAAACACTGCCAGTGAACATGCGACTACACAAACAAGCTTGTAAAATATGGGAAACACTTCATAACCAGAAAAACGAAACATATTTAAAACTTGTCGAAAATTCAGAAAATCTCAAAAACTACAACAAAAACTTTCCAAGTAGCCTTGACAAAATTCAATATGACCACCACCCACTATTCAGTTAACAAAATAGCCAGCTAGTTAGTGACTCACCAAGGAGGATAGGCCTCCAGCCTTCTCTTTCACTCACTCTACTCACTGTTCCCTTCCCTGCTATCCTCTACCCTGCGCTTCCTTCTCTCTCTCTCTCTCTCTCTCTCTCTCTCTCTCTCTCTCTCTCTCTCTCTCTCTCAAAAATATATATATATATATATATATATATATATATATATATATATATATATATATAGTAGCCTCTTCGTACCCAGAACTTAAATAGGCATCCAGATGTAAAAACGACGGTTGCTTGTCGTATTCCGGAGTAATGTTTGTGAGCTTGCTTTCCTTGGCTGTTCACCATTCTTGTATGTTTGTGTTGTCCCTTGCCCAGTGCAATTTCCCAAATAAGCTGCCCATTCATGTTGGGTTAAGCCCCGACGCCTATTCCTACAACTAAAATTTACTCCTTCACCAACTGATTCTTCCCCTGTCCCTCTCCTTCCTTCTGACTTGGTGTTAATAACCCGAACATTGTGGAAGCTTACTTTCCTTGTCTATTCACCAGTGGTCTAGTGGTTAAGATTTTTCAACCGTACATGGCCAGTAAGATAATATATGTGAGGAACTGCTATTATAATTATTATTATTATTATTATTATTTGGCTGGTGGGGGCGCTCACCATACACTCACTCAGTGTAGTGCTGCTTGGGATGTCTTCCCTTTCCCGTCTTCCTTCCTTCCTCTTCTTTTCTTTTCCTTCATCCTTTTCTCTTTTTTTTTTTTTTTTGCCTACGGGTGACTTTACACTCCCTCTTCTGTCTTTCTTTTCTTCATTCTTTCCTCTTCCTTCTGCTTATGGGTAACTCTACACTGAGTGCCAAGCCAAATGGTTTCCTGTACACCAGGAAACCATTTACTACGCTGGGTGGTAACCATATAACCAAATTATGGCTTTAGGTGGTTTAGTGCGTAATGAAGGCGTTCCAATTGGATTGAGCCGGCGCAGGTTTCTATCCAAGGAATGGTTGGGGGTTTATTACTCACGTAATGTCACTCAGGGATGAGTGATTCTGATCACCCTCATCTTGAATGCCGGAACCAACTTGCCTAGCCCTGGGCTCCTACCCTCCTCATGGGGCAACATAGGTTTGGATGATGGATGGGTATATAGATCATTATTATTACAGAAATAAAGTAAATAAATAAAAATTCCATTGACCCGACTACAGATGTCCACAATTCTCTAAAATATTTGTTACAGCTGTCCTTCAACTGCTTAAGGTTGAAGCTTAGGAGGAAACTAATCTGGGAAAGCAAGATGGGGTTTAATCACTCACATACTACCGCTCAAATGTTGTAACTAGTCACTCCTTCTCCTTATATACTTAGACAAAACAGCTTATTCCCCTGCTCCTTCGATTTTGATTGGACTACGAAAAAGGATAGGTGACTGATAGAGAGTACAATTCACAACAAAAATTTCCAACTTAAGTGAAGGGGTACCTGATACTATCCGAATATAATTGGCATAGTTTTCTGGCCTAGCTATCTCACCATCGGGGGTGCAGTTCTTTACAATAAGTACTCTGAAGAAGGTGCTAATCTCAATTTGTCCAGGTCATGGTAGACATTTTTTTGAAATATAAATGGTGAGAGTGATTGTGGGTTGACAGATTTTGCTTGAAAAAGATAGTAGACTGTGTCTTCAGAGGAGTTTTTCATAACAGACTTTACATTCATCGTGAACAAGGAGAAACTATATTACCTCTCTCTCTCTCTCTCTCTCTCTCTCTCTCTCTCTCTCTCTCTCTATTGTTTATTCATTTAAGACTTTTGTTTAAAGACTCTAAGATAACAAGTAGCATGCTCGGTGTGACCTACCGGCTACAATGGGAGTTACTCAGCAAGCCAAACGTTTCCTTTGTATACTGGCGAGATGCAATGTACAGTACGACAACATCTCGGATGGTAAAGCTTTGTGCTTACACTGATTCAGGCTTCCGTCCAGTGCTATACTGGGTTAATATGATATGACTGAAGTTGGTTAGATATAAATATCTAATCTCTTTATGATGTAGTTCATGGGAAAGTGTTGTCAGACGGGGGGGGGAAACAGGATTTACTTGCAACCAAGGAGATTCATTCCTACCTCATGTTTAAGGCTCATCAAATTTCATGCAACCATTATTTCGTATATAATAAAGATGTGCGAGGCCCAGTTCCATCGGATGATAAAAAGATGTCAGAAAAATACAAAAAACAAACTTCAGGAATATAAACTGTATTAGTACGATCTTCCTGCTTCTTAAAGTAAAGCTCATATTTACTTCTTTTTTTTTTCTAATAAAATGAAAAGGAAGGAAAAAGAAATAAAAATAAATCGATACACCCGAATACAGAGTTCCTCTGATCATTAAAAAAAAAAAAAAAAAAAAAAATCTGTAACGGCTGGACTAGAACTCCTATTGGCTGAAGTTTGGGGGGAGCTTATCTGGGGAATTGAGATAGGGTTTTACCGCACACACAGTACTGCTCCAGGACGGTAATTAGTCACTGCCCATAAATACTTAGATAAAACAGTTTATCCTCCAGTTCCTAATCTTCTGATTGGGAAAAGAAAATATTAGAGGACTGAAATTCGAATTCAACTTTCGACATAATTTATTTCCTCAGGTAAAGGGAGTATTGACATGGTACCGATGTCGTGTGCACGGAGTGACTTATGCTGGAATTTGCCGTTCCGCTCAGTGCGCATGCGCCGAGTGGCCTTTTTAGTTGCTGGTAATTCACCGGGTCGGTAAGGATCATTTGATGGTCGTGATCGTCAGCTTTTTACCCTCCCCGAAGGGAGCTGAGAGCTCATATAGTCCGATCTAAGGGCCAGGCTGTGACCTTCACACACGCACACACCTGTCCTCTTGCTCAAGGAGGACAGTAACCACCCACTTCGTCAGTGAAACATTTCGCAACCTAAGCGAGGCGCGAACTCCCGTCTACCAGATGGCAAGCAAGAACACTACCACCGAGCCAGCGGGCGGTGTAAGTATCCGCGTGTTATCTCAAGTATTGTGCCATTTATCAACAACGTTTTGTGAAATATATTTAGGTTAGGTTAGGTTGATCTAGGATAAGGTTTGGTTAAGTTAGTTTAGGTTTGGTTAGGTTAGGTTAGGTTAGGTTAGGTTTGGTTAGGTTAGATGAATTTAGGCTTAATAGAGAAGGGAACGTTAACTTCCTGCATAAAGTCACTACGTTCATATGACACCGGAATAAAACGATGGCAAATTTTTTTGGCCAAACTTTCTCAACAGCGGGTCTGCAGTCATTTAGAAAAAGTAATGTTAGAAGTAACTTACTCCTTCTCTTGTCATTCCTACGTGTTGACTCCATCCACTGCCTGCGAAAAATTTCATCTCTTGGGAACCTACATGATAAAAATTCAAGCAAATAAGTTTTTTGTCGAGAGAGTACCAAGTGTGGGGTCACTTCAGATTTCTTTGCTCCAAGTCAAATCCAATTCCAGAGGGAAATTATCAAATTCTAATTCATTTGCAAGAGAAAATTTATTGATTCCTGTTCAATTAAATTCACCATAGTTTAAATTTCATATTACCTAGGCTACATATATTTATCTATTCCACTTCAATGAAATTCACTCAAGGTTGTAATCTTCCTTACCCCCGGCATACCACTGATAAAGGATAGCCAAGACAGTTTTTTTGTCTATTAAACCAATGACTGATATTAAATAATTCTTATAGTATGAAAAGTTGTTCATTATTAGACATTACATACCTTTTAAATTAAGTGGATGAGCTGAAGTTAAATAGCTTAGGCTAAGATTAGATCAGATTAGGAGAACTGGGTTAGGTAAGGTTAGGTTAGGATGAGCTGGGTTAAGCTGGCTTGGGGTAAGTAAAATTAAATGGGTTAATATAGTGCCTGGTAAAGGTCTCATCAAATATCACACAACC
The DNA here is from genome assembly GCF_032717465.1 of Coenobita brevimanus. Lineage (NCBI taxonomy): Eukaryota > Metazoa > Arthropoda > Malacostraca > Decapoda > Coenobitidae > Coenobita > Coenobita brevimanus. The sequence goes on from NC_137042.1 coordinate 6,228,611, forward strand.
ACTATATTGTATATAATAAAATTGTGTGAGGCCCAGTTCCATTGGATGATGACAAAGAGTCTGCACACAGTCCATTTTTTTTTTTCCAAATTAAAGAATAGAGCTTATGCTTTAGGGGATAAAATGGCCTTAGCAGAATTTCATTTTCTGCTTTCAAAACCCCGTGCTGTCGACCTCCATAAATTTTGCTTTTCATTATAATCGTCTTCATTTCTCTCTCATACATTTCATCCACATACTTCAGTTCTCTCTCTCTCTCTCTCTCTCTCCCTCCACGTCCTCTCCATCTTTCCTTCCTCACCTTTTCTCTCATTCCCTCCTACTACTTCAGTATATTTGCCTCACCCTTTTCCTCCACGTTCTGCAGTATTATCTCTCACTCCCTTCACTTACTTCATATCTCCCCCTCCATCCCTCCATGACCTTAAACTTCCTTTTTCCTTCCTTATCTTTTCTCTCCGTCTCCAATTTCCTTCACTCCCATCTTCCCTCTCTCCCTCCCAACCCTCACGAGCTTAATAAATTCATTGAGACCTTTTTATTGAATAATTTTTAGCTTTTTGGAATGTAGAGGCCTCACTTTTGCTTTATTATTATTATTATTTTTTTTTTTCTTTTTAATGTTATGGAGAGTGTATGTGAGAGTATACTATTATAGAGAGTGTATGTGAGTGAGGTAGAGAGGTGAGAGGGAGGAGGAGGTCAAGGATGAGATGGAGGGTTGGAGTGGGGAGATAGGCTATATGAGAGATGGGGGTGTGAGCTGGGAGCGGGGCAGTGAATTGGCGGGAGACAGAGCGACATGGAGGCAGTTTGTTTGTAGCCACCCCTTAAGGAGTTAAGGCGTCTGGTAATAAATAGATAGATAGATCATTATTACTGTTATCATTATTATTGTTATTATTATTTTTATTATCATTATTTTATTATCATTATTATTATGCTAGGTGATTTTAGGTCGACTTTTCGTCCTAGAAACACTAGCTGTTGAGCCGGGGTTCTCTTTTGAGACCGGAGCTAGATCACACTACGAGAAGAGCAGGGTTTAAAAACTCTGGGCTACAATCTTACATGTGCATTATCTTAATTTCCACTCACAATATACAGTATGAATATAAGTATCACACAGTACACTATTCAGTCTCAAATACACTAGGCAGACTAGAGGGCTTTGTCTGGACTGTTATACAGTACGCAGCATATAATATGAATATAAGTATCACACAGTATACTGTTCAGTCACAAGGGCACTAGACAGACACTGTACACAATATGAACGTATCACACAATATACTATTCAGTCACAAGTACAAAATATGAACACCAGTATCACACAGTATACTACGCAGTCACAAGGGCACTAGGAAGACACAGTATACAATATGAAAACCAGTATCACACCGTACATTATCCATTCACAGATACACTAGGCAGACTGGAGGGCTCTGTCTGGGCTGCTGGAGTCTAATGCCCTACAGGTGTCGGCCAGGAGTGGGAGAGGTCCCGTCAGGTGTTCCTTCTCCCAATGGACACGGGACAACCCTCAGGGGCGACGTCGTCTTCTGTGGGATGCTGCTGGGCGGGGTGGTGAGAGGCTCTCAGCTTGTGGGGCCTTGCTGAGCAGTCTGGTCCTCGGGGCTCGGGCCAAACAGAGAGAGTAGGTGCGCTTGTCTGTGCCCACCCTGGGGAGGAGGTTGCTGTCGTCTGGAGCTGGGGAGGATGGGCTCCAGGGTCGCAAGGGTACCTCTGGGAGTCCGGTGTCTGCGGTCTCCCTCCTGTTGAGCCGCCATCAAGGTTGAACTGTGGCTTCCCTGCCGGCGGGAGTCCGTCAGCTGGTTGTCTCGCCTGGATGCCAGCTGTACTGTGCACACCCCCGGGGTCACCACGGGGCCTTGCCAAACCTCCTCCAGACAGGAAAGTTCCTCCAGGGGGCGCCTCTGTGGAGAGAAATGGAGGAGCGTCCTGCTCGGCTACAGGAGGGGTGAGCCAAGCAAGGGTCATCCTCCACAGGGGAAGTTTCCCTGGATGAGAGACGTTTGGTGGGGTGTCTTTCCCTGGCGTGGCTGATATTGCCGAGGCCCCATGGGCAACAGGAGGAAGGCGGCTGATGGCCGTCCCTTCCCCATCGGTGCGGCTGACTGCCATCACCAGGGCCTGACTTCCTGACAGGACCATGAGAAAGGTGCAGATGAAGGCAGTCACCTGTCCACAGGTGCAGCTGAAGGTCGTCACCAGTGTCCTGTGCAGGGAGAGGAAAGCAGTCGAGGTGCAGCTGATGGCCGTCACCTGATTGCAGGTGCTGCTGATGGCTGTCACCTGCCTGCAGGTGTGGCTGAAGGCCATCACCGAGGTCTGACTCCCGGAGGCAGCTGCAGAAGGAGAGGGGGTGTTAACGTCTCTCCCAGAGTGTTGCTGATGACCATCACCGGTTTCTCCAGGGGAGGGGGGGGGGTTGCAGCGGTAGCTGATGGCCGTCACCAGTTTCTGCAGGGGAGGTGGGGATTGCAGCAGTTGAGCGGCTGATGGCCGACTCTGTGTTTGTGCGGCTGAAGGCCGTCACTTGCTTTGTGCAGCTGAAGGCCATCATACCATCAAGGCTTTTGTGCAGCTGAAGGCCATCACGCCAACACGGCTTTTGTGTGGCTGATGGCAGAGTGCCGTCACTTTGTTGCTGCTTGGTGCTGAGTATTCAGCCCCAACCCGAACCTGGCGAGGGCTGGTCCGGCTGGAACGTACTGTTATGAGTCAATATTATATTTACAAATCATAACAGATAGATAGATAAATAGACAGATAGACAGCTCTATGCGAGCCTAGGAATGGGAAATGATCTTGCAAGTTAAACTGAGGAAAAGCTGACGACAGATTAGGAAGTAGCAATGTCAGGAGATGATGCAGGAAATATGTCAGCGAAATAGCAGGAGAACAAAGCCTAGTGACATACACACATACTCACACACAGGTTTCTGGAACTTTCCAACCACAGTGTAACACACGTGACACGCCCTCTGTTTCACCAGAATTTAGGAAAGAGAGCTCAGAAGGAGACAGGCCATTGAACAGGCAGGTAGTTGGGAGGAGGGCTTAGCAACATGGAAGAGAGAGAAAGAAGGAGAGAGCGAGAGCGAGACAGAAGGTAGCTAGCGGGACTCTACTTAACTTCACTCGTGTGTGAGAGACTTTGTTAATATTTCCAAGACAAATAAAAATAGTCCCATACTATTCTTTACCTCTCTTGTCATTGCATGACAAAAGAGACTGTACAAGATTATCTACTTACAAACTACTCACCTATAACAACCGCTTATCCACAAGTCTAATATATAACTTCTCTACAAGTAACTACAAAGTTTTTTTTATGACATTTGGTAGCAGCGAACGTATACGAACCTCGTCTACGAATCAACAGTGAATTCCTTCAAAATATCAAGATTGAAAACAAAAAAAAACCCTCTCACAACCAACAACTCACAACCAGCTCCTGACAGTATTCTTTCCAACCCCCCCCCCCTCCGTCTCCCCGATCATCATGCTGATGTAGAGGTGAAGAGGTCACAGGACGCCTTGCCAGTAGTTTAACAAAGTACTGATACAAACAATCTTGCAATTTCTACGACGAACCAACGAACTACAACCATCTACAATCAACTACAAGTATCAACTCCACGAGTCGTCTGTATAATCTACACGCACTTACAAGTAATGATCGACAGTCTTCATCCCACAACGAGTAAATCACAAGAGAAAAGGACCTAGAAAAATCGAGAAAGAAAAACAAAACAAACAAACAAAGAAAGAGACACAACTCACACCTCACAACCACCAGACCTCACCCTCCTCTCTCTGCTACATCCACCCAACCTCAACCGCTGATGCAGGAGTGAAGAGGTCAAGACAACGAAGTAAATACCAAGCCCATATTCACAACTCATCTTACTCACTCATCTTCACTCAAGTTACTCATCGCTACTCGTTTATTCACCACAGCTACCAGTGTGGGAAGTCGACGTCACCAAACGTGTGCTGAGACGATGCCAAGCCGTGTGTCTGACACCCCACAACACGTCAATCAACCCGTGAAGAACAACGCTATCACCACGTGCAACACCACTCACACCATTTCCACCACGGTAAAAATTAGTGAGTTACTTCATTTATACAATACACAGTGAGAGACAGGAAACTTCTGCACAAACATATAAAACGTGCTGTATAGTTACAACTTAAATACATATACCTACTTCAATTATCTTCATAATTCAATCATTAAATACTTGCACCAACAATATATATTCTACACTGTATATATTCACTCAATTATTATAGCATTTATTTACTACCAACGAGTGTTACCATTTATACCTACATAAAATACGTGTTTCATACATACAACTATACATTATTTCATCTACAAAGTGATAAAAAAAATATACCATCACAGTTACTCAGTGAGCGATTAAAAGAACTGTATTAAACATTTATTAATTAAAGCTACCTAGTGGAAACAGATAAATTAAGTTACAAGGAAGACCAGAAAAAAAAAATGGCCAACACAAATGACGTTAGCAAGAATGAACATCTTCAACACAGTCGTGAAGACAAAGATTTCCACACAGTGCTGACACATATATTACCCACGATAGGTACAAGTGAAGAACAAGTCAGTGTATATAGTTAATAGTGTATTTATATATTTTTTTATATAAAATATCAAAATATGGGGCTATATAATATCATTTTCAGTAATATCTGTGCAATATAAACTAAACCTTAAAAAAGGATCCCTAGGAAATTAACCAGTAATTATGCAACCTGAACAACACAGAAAAAGAGTAGACAAACGAAGAAAAACAAACTATAGAAAATCAATACATACAAAAAAAAGAAAGAAAGAAAAAGAAACAGAGTAAGATCACATAACAAACAAATGAAAATAAGTGTAAGTGTTACTACAAATGCCAAAATACCACATAAACTACAAACAAAAAAGCAAATTGTTGTCTCCACAAGCTAGTGGCATGACACATCATATCATCAACCGCAGCATGACCGTATTCAATGTCAAGACTGCAATTATTACAATTATGTAACTACAAACGATATGTAACAATTATGTAACGACAAACGATTGCATTATGTTACACTTGCTACAATCATGTAACTACAAACAATATGTAACAATTATGTAACAGTTGCATTAACAAGATGTAAGTTTATGTAACTTTAACTACAATTGGGTAACTACAAACAATATGTAACAATTATATAACAGTTGCATTAACAAGATGTAACTTTTATGTAACTTTAACTACAATTATGTAACTACAGACAATATGTAACAATTATGTAACAGTTGCATTAACAAGATGTAACTTTTATGTAACTTTCACTACAATTATAAGGCCAACACAATTATGTAACAGTTGCATTAACAAAATGTAACTACAATTATAAGGCCAACACAATTATGCATTACCACAATATTATGTAACAATTCATAAAATATTACAATTATGTATTACCACAATATTACTACAATATTGTAAAAAAAAAAAAATACAAAGAAGAATGACCCATGTATGGCATACCAGTACCATTATCTTTAAATGAAATATTAATAACTCTTACCGTAATCTTAATTTTAAACTATTTTTTTTTCTTGCATGTATGCATTTCACTACAATAACCCAAGTACATACTGTATTACAGTTAAATAGTTTACTTTTAATGCATTTATTCAAATATGTATACAACTTGTTTAAAATGCAATATTACTGGATAATTGCTATTTACTATGAATGTTATATGCATACAATATTATAATCAATATTATGTACTTACAGATTAGCATATGTCAATGATAATTGCTGTCGGAGGACCTTCAGCGGCGTGGGCCGAGCAATGTTATGAGTCCATATTATATTTACAAATCATAATAGATAGATAGATAAATAGACAGATAGACAATTCTATGCGAGCCTGGGAATGGGAAATGATCTTGCAAGTTAAACTGAGGAAAAGCTGACGACAGATTAGGAAGTAGCAATGTCAGGAGATGATGCAGGTAATTTGTCAGCGAAATAGCAGGAGAACAAAGCCTAGTGACATACACACATACTCACACACAGGTTTCTGGAACTTTCCAACCACAGTGTAACACACGTGACAGGACCCCTGTTTCACCAGAATTTAGGAAAGAGAGCTCAGAAGGAGAGAGGCCATAGAACAGGCAGGTAGTAGGGAGAAGGGCTTAGCAACATGGAAGAGAGAGAAAGAAGGAGAGAGCGAGAGCGAGACAGAAGGTAGCTAGCGGGACTCTACTTAACTTCACTCGTGTGTGAGAGACTTTGTTAATATTTCCAAGACAAATAAAAATAGTCCCATACTATTCTTTACCTCTCTTGTCATTGCATGACAAAAGAGACTGTACAAGATTATCTACTTACAAACTACTCACCTATAACAACCGCTCGTCCACAAGTCTAATATATAACTTCTCTACAAGTAACTACAAAGTTTTTTTTATGACATTTGGTAGCAGCGAACGTATACGAACCTCGTCTACGAATCATCAGTGAATTCCTTCAAAATATCAAGATTGAAAAAAAAAAAAACCCTCTCACAACCAACAACTCACAACCAGCTCCTGACAGTATTCTCTCCAACCCCCCCCTCCGTCTCCCCGATCATCATGCTGATGTAGAGGTCAAGAGGTCACAGGACGCCTTGCCAGTAGTTTAACAAAGTACTGATACAAACAATCTTGCAATTTCTACGACGAACCAACGAACTACAACCATCTACAATCAACTACAAGTATCAACTCCACGAGTCGTCTGTATAATCTACACGCACCTACAAGTAACGATCGACAGTCTTCATCCCACAACGAGTAAATCACAAGAAAAAAGGAACACAAATACCTCGAGAAAGAAAATCAAAACAAACAAATGAAGAATGAGACACAACTCACACCTCACAACCACCAGACCTCACCCTCCTCTCTCTGCTACATCCACCCAACCTCCACCGCTGATGCAGGAGTGAAGAGGTCAAGACAACGAAGTAAATACCAAGCCCATATTCACAACTCATCTTACTCACTCATCTTCACTCAAGTTACTCATCGCTACTCGTTTACTCACCACAGCTACCAGTGTGGGAAGTCGACGTCACCATACGTGTGCTGAGACGACGCCAAGCCGTGTGTCTGACACCCCACAACACGTCAATCAACCCATGAAGAACAACGCTATCACCACGTGCAACACCACTCACACCATTTCCACCACGGTAAAAATTAGTGAGTTACTTCATTTATACAATACACAGTGAGAGACAGAAAACTTCTGCACAAACATATAAAACGTGCTGTATAGTTACAACTTAAATACATATACCTACTTCAATTATCTTCATAATTCAATCATTAAATACTTGCACCAACAATAAATATTCTACACTGTATATATTCATTCATTTATTATAGCATTTATTTACTACCAACGAGTGTTACCATTTATACCTACATAAAATACGTGTTTCATACATACAGCTATACATTATTACATCTACAAAGTGATAAAAAAAAATATACCATCACAGTTACTCAGTGAGCGATTAAAAGAACTGTATTAAACATTTATTAATTAAAGCTACCTTGTGGAAACAGATAAATTAAGTTACAAGGAAGACCAGAAAAAAAAAAAATGGCCAACACAAATGACGTTAGCAAGAGTGAACATCTTCAACACAGTCGTGAAGACAAAGATTTCCACACAGTGCTGACACATATATTACCCACGATAGGTACAAGTGAAGAACAAGTCAGTGTATATAGTTAATACTGTATATAGTGTATATATATATATTTTTTTTATATAAAATAACAAAATATGGGGCTATATAATATCATTTTCAGTAATATCTGTGCAATATAAACTAAACCTTAAAAAAGGATCCCTAGGAAATTAACCAGCAATTATGCAACCTGAACAACACAGAAAAAGCGTAGACAAACGAAGAAAAACAAACTATAGAAAATCAATACATACAAAAAAAAAGAAAAAAAAGAAAAAGAAATAGAGTAAGATCACATAACAAACAAATGAAAAAAAGTGTAAGTGTTACTACAAATGCCAAAATACCACATAAACCACAAACAAAAAAGCAAATTGTTGTCTCCACAAGCTAGTGGCATGACACATCATATCATCAACCGCAGCATGACCGTATTCAATGTCAGGACTGCAATTATTACAATTATGTAACTACAAACGATATGTAACAATTATGTAACGACAAACGATTGCATTATGTTACACTTGCTACAATTATGTAACTACAAACAATATGTAACAATTATGTAACAGTTGCATTAACAAGATGTAACTTTTATGTAACTTTAACTACAATTATGTAACTACAAACAATATGTAACAATTATGTAACAGTTGCATTAACAAGATGTAACTTTTATGTAACTTTAACTACAATTATGTAACTACAAACAATATGTAACAATTATGTAACAGTTGCATTAACAAGATGTAACTTTTATGTAACTTTAACTACAATTATGTAACTACAAACAATATGTAACAATTATGTAACAGTTGCATTAACAAGATGTAACTTTTATGTAACTTTAACAACAATTATAAGGCCAACACAATTATGTAACAGTTGCATTAACAAAATGTAACTATAATTATAAGGCCAACACAATTATGCATTACCACAATATTATGTAACAATTCATAAAATATTACAATTATGTATTACCACAATATTACTACAATATTATAAAAAAAAAAAATACAAAGAAGAATGACCCATGTATGGCATACCAGTACCATTATCTTTAAATGAAATATTAATAACTCTTACCATAATCTTAATTTTAAACTATTTTTTTTTTCTTGCATGTATGCATTTCACTACAATAACCCAAGTACATACTGTATTACATTTAAATAGTTTACTTTTAATGCATTTATTCAAATATGTATACAACTTGTTTAAAATGCAATATTACTGGATAATTGCTATTTACTATGAATGTTATATGTATACAATATTATAATCAATATTATGTACTTACAGATTAGCATATGTCAATGATAATTGCTGTCGGAGGACCTTCAGCGGCGTGGGCCGAGCAATGTTATGAGTCCATATTATATTTACAAATCATAATAGATAGATAGATAAATAGACAGATAGACAGCTCTATGCGAGCATGGGAATGGGAAATGATCTTGCAAGTTAAACTGAGGAAAAGCTGACGACAGATTAGGAAGTAGCAATGTCAGGAGATGATGCAGGTAATTTGTCAGTGAAATAACAAGAGAACAAAGCCTAGTGACATACACACATACACACAGGTTTCTGGAACTTTCCAACCACAGTGTAACACACGTGACACGCCCCCTGTTTCACTAGAATTTAGGAAAGAGAGCTCAGAAGGAGACAGGCCATAGAACAAGCAGGTAGTAAGGAGAAGGGCTTAGGAACATGGAAGAGAGAGAAAGAAGGAGAGAGCGAGAGCGAGACAGGAGGTAGCTAGCGGGACTCTACTTAACTTCACTCGTGTGTGAGAGACTTTGTTAATATTTCCAAGACAAATGAAAATAGTCCCATACTATTCTTTACCTCTCCTGTCATTGCATGACAAAAGAGACTCTACAAGATTATCTGCTTACAAACTACTCACGTATAACAACCGCTCCTCCACAAGTCTATTATATAACTTCTCTACAAGTAACTACAAAGTTTTTTTATGACAGTACTGCCCTAGCACTGAGTAGTTCCCGCTGGGTCTGTTGTGAGGAATAAGAGCGCAAGATAGTAGGGGACATAGGCCCATACTGCCTGTGTAGTGTGCGCGCTCTCTAAGTCCCTCTGTGGTCTCCTCCTAGGATGCGGTTCGCGACGTCCCGGTGGTGTCTCGTCGCAGTGGGTATTTCAGTTATTATTATATTTATTAATATTATATAATTATTGTTGTTGTTGTTTGTTTTTTGTGGTTATTATTACTGGTGTTGTTGTTGTTGATATTATTATTATTATTATTATTATTATTATTATTATTATTATTATTATTATTATTATTCATAAGTTAATTTTAAAAAATAATAAGAAGGAAATATAAAGGCTAAAAACAGAAAAACGGGGGTGTAAGGAATGGAATACAAACTTCTCTATCTATCGCCAGACGCCTCAATCCCGTTTAGGGTGGCCACAAACAAATTGCCTCCAAGTCGCCCTGTCCCCCCCCCATTTCACTTCCCTGCTCCCAACTCACACTCCCCTTTCTCATATACCTCTCCACCCCATCCCTCCATCTCATCCTCGGCCTCCCCCTCCCTCTTCCCCCCTCCACCTCACTCACATACACTCTCTTCGTCAGTCTTTCACCCTCCATACTCTCCACATGGCCAAACCACCTCAGTGTGTTCCTCATAACACTTCCTATCACATCCACATCCACACCACAACGCTCCTTTATATCCTCATTCGTCAGCCTGTCTCTCCTCTTAAATAACTCATTTCCACTGCTCTCACTCTTGACTTGTGTCCTTAAAATGGAAAAAAAAAAAATCTGAATTAAATGAGTGGGAGACAAGAGAGACAGACAGACTGACAGACAGAAAGACATCTGGAATATAGCTCTACCTGAGAGGAAAAAAGTTTGTGTAATGAACATGGTGTGAGTGACCCATAAATCCCACTCTTTGTACGACCACCATGATACACAACCCTGACGCTTATGAAGCGTCAGTGAGGTATGAGTGAAACGAGGCCAGTGAGGTATGAGTGAAACGAGGCCAGTGAGGTATGAGTGAAACGAGGCCAGTGAGGTATGAGTGAAACGAGGCCACTGAGGTATGAGTGAAAAGAGGCCAGTGAAGTATGAGTGAAACGAGGCCAATGAGGTATGAGTGAAACGAGACCAGTGAGGTATGAGTGAAACGAGGCCAATGAGGTATGAGTGAAACGAGGCCAGTGAGGTACGGGTGAAACGAGACCAGTGAGATGAGCGTATTGAGATGAGAATTACTAGATGGATGTATGGTGTTTGAGGGATAGAGAAGGGAGTGATTTACTATAACCTTTTTACTCTAAATTGGCCAAATATTGTCATCTCTTCATCTTGAATGCTGATTTGTATAGACAGATTATTACAAGAATACAATGCTAGTCACGAAGAAGTGCTAGGAAAAGCATGTTGAACCATTTTACTGTCCTTTTTTTTTTTCCCCACTGAGTTACGTGAAATAAGCTACAAAGAGATGAAAATCTGAACCAAGTTAGAATAAGAGTATAGGAGGGATGGTTAGTATTAAGGGTGTCAAAATTATAATGAAAACGGGGCGACTTAGCTTCTTATTCTCGTCGATTAAGGAAGCTCCCAAACACCTCTTCCATAGCGATCTGTTACTGGATATGGCTGGTTAATACCCTTTTGTACGTTATTTATGCGGAGTATGATGATATTAGAGGGATTTATGTATCAGAAGAGGACAGTAAGGTGCAACAAGCCAAATAAATCGCTTAGGAAAAGGTGATACGGACGCGGAGGGGTCTTGCTTGAAGATTTTTTAGACATAAGGCTGTTAGCATTCCCAGGCTCATATAACTCTCTCTCTCTCTCTCTCTCTCTCTCTCTCTCTATTTACCTCTCTATCTGTAACGAGACGCCATAATCCCGAAGGGGTGGACATAGACAAATCGCCTCCATGTCGCCCTGTCCCCTATTATTTAGCTGTCCTCCCTCCAATTCACACTCCCCTCTCATATATCTCCACTCCGCTCTTCCATCTCATCCTCAATCCCCCCCTTCGCCCGGCACTTCACTCACATACACTCTTCTAGTTAGTCTCTAATTCTCCACTCAATCCCTCCATCTCATCCTTGATCTTCCCCTCACCCTCTCTCCCGCCCTGCACCTCACTCACGTACACTCATCTAGTCAGTTTCTAATTCTCCACTCACTCCATCTCATCCTCAGTCTCTCCCTCCCACTTCTCCCCTTCCACGTAACTCACACTCTTCTAGTCAGTCTCTCATTCTCCTCCCTCTCCACATGGCCAAACCATCTCAAAATACCTCTCTTAACGCTTTCAGTCACATGCACATCAGCACTACAGTCTTGCTAAATGAGATAGTCTGGCATTAGCTGGAGATAGATATTGGATTTGTGCCCACCATGACAGGGTTAATGGTGACTATCGCTTGCTGTCTTTCTTGGGACCAGTATTCACGTCTATGGAAGCTCCCTAACACCTTTTCCTAAGTAATTTATTTTGTTTATTACACCTGTCCTCTTCTGTGTTACATAAATCCTTTCACTATCACCATACTCTGCATAAACAACGTACAAAGGAATATTAACCAGTCATACCCAATAATAAATCACTAAGGAAAAGGTATAAGAGTGCTTCCATACTAGACGAGAATTCAAGCCCTGGACGCCAATAGTTAAATTTTACCTGAATGAAATAGTCCCACGTTGGCTGGAATTGAACACTGGATTGGCTCCTGCCATAAGAGAGAGAGAGAGAGAGAGAGAGAGAGAGAGAGAGAGAGGTTAGAAATAGAATATGGAAAGCTAGCATCAACGGGCATATTAATCATAATAATGCTAATAATGCTAATAATAGTGATAATAATAATAATTGAAGAAGAAGGAAAAGAAAAAGAATGAAAAGAAAAAAGAAAAGGAAAATGATAGAAAGACGAATAATAATAATAATAATAATAATAATAATAATAATAATAATAATAATAACAATTGAAGAAGAAGGAAAAGAAAAAGAATGGAAAGAAAAAAGAAAAGGAAAATTATAGAAACACGAATAATAATAATAATAATAATAATAATAACAACATAGAAAGCTTCCAAATGCATGTGTGAAAGGTCTTAAAGATGGAAACGTATCTCAAAGGGCTGCTTCCATTCCCATTCTGCTCAAACCGTGGAGTCAGCAGCAGAGGGGAATTATGATGAAGTAAGCTAGAGCAGGTTACATTACAGTCAAGTCATGGAACGTGGCCTGAATGGTCGAAAACTGCTGGTAAAAATCCTCTGTTTGAAGACTAAAGGTTATTTGGGTCCAAGATCCTCCTTTGTCTTTTCTCGCTTTGTCCTCTTGTAAAAGGCTGGGTCTAGAACTTTAAGAACATGAGGGGCGTGGTTTCTAACTGGGTTATATTTCACTTAATCCATTTAACTTATCTAATCAAAATGTACTTTAATTTTGCGTGTTATTTATGGAAATACAATGATATAGTCATGTTCATTGCATGGTATATAATTCTGATTATTTATTGTATATATTTTGGTAATTAACCATGTTCTTTAAATATATGTAATAGATATCTGCCAAAGATGGGGGGAGGGGGGAGAAGCGTGCGTCCCCCCTCTTAACCCATGCTTGTTGTAAAAATCTTGTAAGACATCGTTTTAATTGTAAATTAACTTTGACGTTTGGTCCGACTAACGACTAAAGCCAAAGGAAAATATTTATCTTAAAAAAAAAAAAAAAGCAAAAAGGTTAAACGCTCATAGGATTTAACACTGAGATTCAGAATAAATAAGAACTGGATTTGTCAGCTTAGATCATGTTGAAGAGAGGACTTTAAGGAACTGCTGAAGTGGGAACAAAAGTGGCACAAACATAAGCGGCTGTGGAGTGGCTGCGAAAAGAAAAGAGACGAGCAGGGAGGAAGAGATCAGAACAAAGTAATGCAACCAATGAAGAAAGACAAAATGGGAAAGCCCCAGGAACTGATGGAGTGTGAGGTAAAATGCTAAAATACGGGGGAGAGTTAGTGGATTAATGGATATGGATATGTTACTCTTGAACACTTTATTGTCTGCATTTCTGTACTTTTACTCATCAGTTTTCAGTGCTTTTATTAGCTTATCTTGTAGTATAAACACCAGTGAAGATGATGGTTTACATTTATACCAATTGAACCAATTTCCGGGGGCATATTTGGCCATGGAATTTTTTTTTGTGTGGCCAGGGAGCAGTTATCACTGGTGTCAGGTAACTGATTTTTCAACCGTCTTGGTTTTTTTTGTGGATGTTTATTGTTTATGCATTGTTTCCTTGGTGTGTAGCATTCCTGTGAATAATTCTGCATGTGTTTTGATGTCTAAATGTCAGCCATGGGGCAGTTACAGGGGTATTGTAATCGATTACGATTACGATTACTTTTGCAAACTTCAGATTATGATTACGATTATGATTACAGTAAAATTATGAGTAATCGATTACTATTACGATTACATAAGAAGTAATCACGGATACAATCATGATTACATGTACTGTTATGCACTATATAATTATGAGCACGTTTCTTTTGTACTTGACATTGATTGAGTAAATAGCTGAAGTTAGTTTTTAAAAGCAACACCATCATCCAGTAATATAAAACTGATATTTTTTAGTGATAATATATCTTATATGCAAATCATTTTAATAAGAATTGCCTGTGTAAGGAAGAACATAGTGTTAAGCTCTGCAGAACCTATGGCGACTGTTACTCTGGATAAAAATATACTGTACAGTGCTATGTCCTGTAAATTGTTCCTTTATTTTTTTTGCCAGTTTGTAATACAAATGTGTTTTAATAATTCAAGCACCGAGACTTTTCTTCACTTTGTCCTTGACCCTTTTATTCAGTTCACTTTTCTACCAACTGAGATCTTCCCAGGTGATATTATTCTAGCTTAGGCAGGATATTATATGGAAGCTTCTAAGTGATAACCTACAATTCACTTTTGTTTTCATATTACTTATGCACTTTTATGGTGTATATTTGACTGTTTGACACTGAACTACAGTATTTTATTCTTGATAAGCATTTGTGGAAGAATAACTTATCTGGGGCCTTGTAATGGTAAAAAAAAAAACATGATTGTGATTACAATATGAGAGTAATCGATTACGATTGTGATTACTTTGAAAAAAATGCCTAAGTACAGTAGGTACACACAGTCCACGAGTTTATGGGCGGCAGACTAGGTCGCTTACTAGGAATTTGCGTACTATGAATACATAGACTTATGGGAAAAATTACATATGGGCGGCACCCCCCTTCATGGGCAACCCTTTAAACTCCTTTCAGACCTGAGTACAGTATTGTACTGTACAGGGAAAGTATCTAAGACATATAACCTAATAAAGTAAACCAAGATTATGGCTTTACTAAATCAACAAGGATATGGTTTAACTAAACCAACAAGAATATGGCTGCTCACCTTAACTCAAGATGACAACAGGCTTGATGGACTTAAGAAGGGGATCCAAGGCAGGGTGAGGCGCCTAGTGTGCACCTCCTGCAGCACCCGACACACCACCTTCCTCGCCACTCTCGTCACCACCACTTTTGACACTTTCACTAGCTAATGCACCCACTTTGTTCATAATCACTTCAAAGTCTTTCTGACACCTCAGACATTGCATCATCCTCTTGATCCTCCCCAGGATACGGCTCTTTTGAAGTTGAAGGGAGTGATTCCTCACTTTCTTGAGGCCGCAGGAAATGTGTGATGAAGGTTTGCTTCCATCTGTTAACCTGGTTATGCCTGTCTGTGTAGTAGCAGAAGGTTCTGTCCAGTGAAGTCATCACTTCCACCAATCGCAACTGACAGTGTTCTATGTCCTTCAATTCTTCCTTGAACTTATCTAGGGCACACACTACCCGACCGATCCCCATCATCAACAAGTCTCCATTCTCCATCACTGGTGGTGCTGGCTGTTCTGCTGCGGTCTCCTGCTCTCAGCCCTCTTGCTCTCAGCTCCGGATTTGAGCCACTCTTCCCTGCTGTCTCGCGTATTACGAGTTCAATTCACATACTATTAAAAATACATTACAATTCGATAAAAAATAGGTCCTTGCGTACAATGAAATTCACTTACTGTGAGCTCGGGTACTATGCATACCTACTGTTGTCAATTACGATTACGATTACACAAAAGTCTGTAATCGATTACAGTCGAATACGATTACAGATCACGATTACCCCATGTCTGCTAAATATGTCAGATTGATATATATTATATATGTATATATATGGTATTTATATGTTGTATATGTATTATATATATACAATATATATATATATATATATATATATATATATATATATATATATGTATATAATATATATATATTTATATATAAATATATATATATATAAATATATATATGGCCATACCACGTTGAGTATACCGCTTCCCGTCCGATCAGCGAAGCTAAGCAACGTTGGGTCTGGTTAGTACTTGGATGGGTGACCGCCTGGGAACACCAGATGCTGTTGGCATAACGTTCTCCCTACGTGTCAAGTGGGGTTGGTGGAGGATTAGTGCCCCTCCCTGTAAAACAATTAACTCTAAGCCCTTGGCCACCCTGTTTGGGATACATGGCGTCTGGCAATGAATGAATGAATATGTGCAATTGGCCTTGGAGGAAGTTAGAGTCCCAGAGGATTGGAGGTCAGATAAAATTGTTCCCCTGTACAAAGAAAATGAGAAGAGGGGTGTGTGTGGCAGTCAGAGGGGTAATGTCTTCTAAAGGAAAAGGTAAAGTTGGGAGCATACGCCATGAGGCGCTAAGCCCCGGTGCTCATCTCCTTAATAGACCTTTGAGCCTGTAGTGGGTTATTCACCCAATAATCTGGGATACAAGGCCACTGCATTATCCAGGTCACCACAGTTACCTCCCCTAGGTGTTACCCTAGGTATCATTTTACCCACCAACCCACAAAGGGTGGATGCACACCTGTCAAGTGACCCCAGCTGCACGCACCAGGATTCGAACCCTAACACTTACGGGCCGGCAGCTCCGCAGTCAGTAATGCTAACCACTCAGCCACCACGGTGCTAAACAGATAAATTATGTGCCAAGGTGCACATCGATAGAGTTGGGGAAATAATGAGAGAATTAGTTGCAGAAGAACGAGGGGATATGAAGAAGGGGAGAGGCTGGGTTGATCAGAACATTCGTTCTAAGATATTTGGTGGAAAAGAATCTAAAAAGGGAAAGAAGTTATAAGCTTCCTTCATTGATATGGAGAAAACATATGACAGAGTGGATTGATAGGAAATGTGGAACGTATTAAAAACATATGAAGTAGATTGGATGTTGCTGAATGCTGTGAAGGGTATGTATGAGGATGCTAATGTTGCGGTGCCTGTGGACAGCGAATTAAATGAGTTCTTTGTTCTAAGTGTATGAGTGAAGCAGAGTGTGTCATGTCTGTGGCTGTTCAATTTGTATATGGATTGTGCATATGGATTATTAGATATGGCATTGAATGTTGGAGTGGCTCTATTGAGAGAAGGTAGGGTTTGGAACCTTCCTGTACTGTTGTTTGCTGACGATACTGTATCAAATTGATAGATAGAAAGGTAGATAAATAGATACTTAGATTTCATAAAGCTATGTCGTGGGCAAAAGGTTACTCCAATAGAGACTAACCAAAATATAACCCATATCTTAATATGCAAGCCTAAGTTACTGTCATTTATCATAGTCCACCTGGAACAAGCAACCACCCCTGGACAGAACACAGAACTCTCCTTTATCAGATAACATGATACTCATGGATGTGGGGGAGAATTAGAAGAAGCCATGACGTCATCTCCATGCAAATTTCCATTTTATAATCACGCCATGAATATTCAAGTGGTGGTCCTGGCAATTTGTGGGAGAACCGGCCCCTCAAAAATTAAAATGCAATGAGCTGATAAAAAATACAATGTACCGTAGTGAATGTTTCTGCCCACTTAACACGACCTCGAAGGACAGACTGAAACTAGGATTGGATAGGATTGACTAGGGATTTTACTGTTTGTGTATTCTCTTTTCCTTTCCCGTTGGATCCTACCTCGCCACGTCCTTAGGTGGAAGACGATCGGGATACTGATGATGAAAGTAGTGGTGGAGATGGATATGGTGGTGATTTATCATTATTATTATTATTATTTTTATCATCATCATTATTATTATTATTATTATTATTATTATTGTTATGAACGGGGATTTGTCAGTTAGGTAGTCTCGTACTTTCGAGACGTTTCTGGTACCGTAAGTTTCGGTACGAGTCGTCAGAGTTACCAGTTTGCCTGGTGTTTGTGAGCGTAGTTATTTCGTAAGTTAAACATTCATTTATTTTTTTGGTCTTTTTCTTTATAATGTTTTATTTAAGTAATTGCTTGTTAAATTATGTAATTTAAGTTCGTATGGTTAATGATTTAGAGTGTTATGTAATGTAAGACAACTCGAGAATGTTTTGATGTCTCGTAGTTGGTAACTGTTGTTGCTAGGGGCTGATGCAAGACAGTATGTCCTAGAATGTTGGAGAAGTAGAAGTTTCGAGAGTAATGCAAACTTATATAAGGATGGGGAAGAGCCTAGTTTGTCAGTCAGTTTGGAGTTTAGTCGGGTTTCGCGTCAGTTTGTGTGAAATGCAGTCGGTTTTGGTGCAGTGTCAGTGACAGTGAAGGTTGTATATTTTTGGTACTTGTGAAAACAGCAGCAAACAGTGACTGGTTATTGAAGTTTGTATATCAGTGGAACTTGAGAAGACAGTGAAGTGTATTAAGTGTAATTACTGTCAGTGAAGATTATTTTCAGTACTTGTGTAATAAGTGAAGTGTTAGCAAGCATTAAGTGTACTAACAGTGAAGTGTTGTTAAACATTAAGTGTAACTGCAGTCTATAAAGTGTGTATAGCTCCAGTGCTTGTGAGAACAGTGAAGTTGAAAAGCATTAAGTGGAATTATTTGGAAAATAAAGACAGTGAACTTTAGGGAGCCAGTGTTTATTTTCGCCTCAGCTGATCTTGTGTACTGCACACCTAAAGGCTGACCATAGGAAGAACAACTCACTGGGCAACGTCCTTCCTATACTGTACTACTGCTGTTGGAGCCTGTGGCAGTGTGGGGACTGGGACGTAACATTATTATCATCATCATCATCATCATCATCATCATCGTCATTATCATCATCATTCCCATCCATATTAGTATTTTTACCATTACTATTACTATATGTACAGTACATAAGAAACAAATCACTCCTGAGCAGGTAACACGAAATTACCGTCACTCGGCCAATGAGCCAAAAGAAAAAAAGAAACAGTGCACAAATAGGAGGACTATCCACTACATACCTAGGGAAATAAGGCCACTCATCATTCAAGCCCCTGGAATCCTGGCTCCATATTACACGCCTGATTGGGTATACATGTTCTGGGGATACTTTTATAATGGACTCTCTTCATTTACACGTCAGGTAAAAATCGTAATGAAACACTCTCTCTCTCTCTCTCTCTCTCTCTCTCTCTCTCTCTCTCTCTCTCTCTCTCTCTCTCTCGATAGGTGCATTCGTAGGCGGCCAAGCCGAGAATCATTGCATCCTTAATTCATGACTCACCTGGGATTCCGGATTCAACAGACGATTAATTTGAACAGAGAGAGAGAGAGAGAGAGAGAGGAGAGGGGAAGAACTAGGATACAGAAAAAAGAAGAGGAAAGAACACTAGGATACAGAGAGAGAGAGAGAGAGAGAGAGAGAGAGAGAGAGAGAGAGAGAGAGAGGAGAGGGGAAGAACTAGGATACAGAAAAAAGAAGAGGAAAGAACACTAGGATACAGAGAGAGAGAGAGAGAGAGAGAGAGAGAGAGAGAGAGAGGAGAGGAGAAGAACTAGGATACAGAAAAAAGGAGAGAGGAAAGAGCACTAGGATACAGACAGACAGACAGACAGACAGAGGAATGGGAACTAGGATACAATGAGGAGCGTGGGTGAACGGAGACTGCTTGTAACTCAGGCACTAAATTATAGACCCACCCCTAACTCGCAGCGGCCAATCTTCCTTTCGTTTCCCTTCAGACACTTCCGTATTTTATTAGTACTTTATAAGACTTTGTCCAACTATGGAAAATATTAATCAACACAGACCAGTATTCTCGTCGGTTTAGGAAGCTCCCTAACACCTTTTCCTTAACTAATTATTTCCCGTGTTACACACTGTCGTCCTCTTCACTGTTACCTAAGCCATTCTAATATCGCTATACTCCGCATAAATAGCGTACAAAACGATATTAGCCAATAATAATAATAATAATAATAATAATAATAATAATGGATCCGGATCCGCCTAAAAATATAATCCACGTTTCCTTGGCCAATGGGCTACCCCTCCAGAAAATTTAATCGATATTAGATTCTAACGTTTTTAGATATTTTGTAGACAGACAAACAGACAGGCACGGGTGATCACACAACCTCCACCCAACCTCGTTGGCGGAGGTAATTATACTAATCTCTTCCTTCCACTGACGTCGGTATTCTCGTACGTTAGGGAAGCTCAGTGGCGATTAATATATGGCTAAGGTTGGATAATATCCTTTTGTACGTTATCTATGCAATGTATGGCGATATTAGAATCATTTATTTAATACGGAGAGGGAAAATAAGGTGAAATAGGCAAGACAAGTTGCTTAGGAAAAGGTGTTAGGGAGCTTCCTTAACAGACGAGAATACGGGCCTACGTCAGTATACAGTATGTTATTCACCTCTCCTTTGATATCATCAGGTACCAGACTTCCTCACACCCATAACAAATGATTCTATTTAGCTTAGGAACTTTGTCTAAGAGCAAAGAGGTCAATGAAGACTGAATCTAACCCTTTTAGCTCATTTGAACCTGTGGCTACTACTACTACTATTACTACGACTACTAGTACTAATACTAATACTAATACTAATACCACTAACAATAATAGTCGTAGTAGTAGTAGTAGTAGTAGTAATACCATCATCAGTGCCACCACCATCACAACTAAATTAAATTGTTTAGTGTTAGCAAAGATAAAAAAAATGTGCCAGCTGACTAAAACTGTTATCATGTCAACTGCTGTGTGTGTGTGTGTGTGTGTGTGTGTGTGTGTGTGTGTGTGTGTGTGTGTGTGTGTGTGTGTGTGTGTGTGTGTGCTAAAGCTCAGTTTCGTTCTAGTCATGTTAGAATTTAATGATACAAGGGTCGCCATAGGTTCCTACCTAAGTAGAGATTAAGTTTAAATTAGAAGGGAAGTTTTATCGAAAGTTAACTTAGGTATGGGGAGAGAAGACCAACTCTTCCGAAGAGAGAGAGAGAGAGAGAGAGAGAGAGAGAGAGAAGGGGAGGGGTAGCTAATTAGGATGTGCCGGTAATGCCTAATTAGGACATCCGCAGGAAAGACCAGCCAACAGGAAACTAATAGTGTGTGTGCGTGTGTGTGTGTGAGAGAGAGAGAGAGAGAGAGAGAGAGAGAGAGAGAGAGAGAGAGAGAGAGAGAGAGAGAGAGAGAGAGAGAGAGAGAGAGAGAGAGAGAGAGAGAGAGAGAGAGAGAGAGAGAGAGAGAGAGAGAGAGAGAGGGTGATACCTGAAGAATTTTCCCATCAGCATCATCATCAAAATTAATACTCCATATTGATATCATCTTCACATTGAGGACGCAACAATTTCTGTCGGAACTGAAAGCTCTATTCTGTTCACTCTAACTTGGCCCAAAGTTTTGTCCTTTTGCAGCTTATTCCTCGTAGCGTAGGGACGGAAAAAGTCATTGCTACGACTCTACATAATTTCCATAGCACTTCTTCGTGACTGGCATTGTATTCTAATGTTAATTTTTTGCAACAACTCGCCATTCAAGAGAGAGAGAGAGAGAGATAGTAATTTTAGGCCAAGTTAAAGTAAAACGGCTATAGCAAGGGTAACTCGTGTGAAAGCTAGAAAATATAACTTAGATACTTTAGAAAGGGAAAAGAAGCATAATGCCAAATTACCTCCCCAGTCGCCTAATATCTGTCCAAGTCTCTGACTGCCTCTCAGTCTATCCATCTATCTCTCTATCCACCTCTGGATATATAGATATACACATCTTCCTAATATTGCTCCCTGTGACTCTCATTTTCAACTCAGCTCATTTTTTAGCTAAAATTTTACTTTTTTTTTTATTTATCTCAAGTCTGTGGACCAGAAATTCACCAGTGCAACAACAACAACAACAACAACAACAATATTAATAATTGTAATAACAATAATAATAATAATAATAATATTAATAATAATAATAATAATAATGATCATAGTAATAATAATAATCCATCCATCCATCATCCAATCCAACGTTGCCCCACGAGGAGCGTAGGAGTCCAAGGCTATGCAAGTTGGTCCTGACATTTAAAATGAGAGTGACCAGCCTCACTCATCCCTGAGTGGCGCTGCTTGAGCAATGAACCCCAACCATCCCTTGGATATAAACCTTCACCTGCTCAATCCGATTGGAGCGCCTTAATTACCAACTAAACCACCAGCGCCATAATTGGGTTATATGGTTACCACCCAGCGTAGTAAGTGGTTTACTGGTGTACAGGAAACCGTTTGGCTTGTCACTCAGTGTAGAGTCACCCACAGGCACATGGAAAGGGAAAGCATGAAGGAAAGAAAGACAAAAGAGGATGGAAGGACAGAAGGATGGAAGAGAGGAAAGGGCAGACACCTGAGAGCAGCACCACATCAAGTGAGTGGATGGTGAGCGCCCCCACCTAATAATAATAATAATAAAAATAACAATAATAATAATAATAATGGTGATGATGATGATGACGATGGTGAAGATGAGAGCTGGCAGCGCTTGAGTAGACTCACCTGGTGGTATATTACATGTTTCTAGGCGGCTCAGTCTGCTGGTGTGGGCATGAGTGTGGCATGTAACTTGCAATACTTTGGTGATAGAAACTCCGTGTACAAACAGCTAGATAAGGAGTTTATTACAAGCTCACAGTAAAATAGTCTGCCCGTCTCGGCTGTCTGCTATCAACTGATGCAATAACGCCGACTTCAGGCGTGGGAAAGTGTGCTGACCTAGCAAGTTTAGTGGGGGCATGTATGCATTGGAGGGGGACATATATACATCGGGGGTAGACATATTGTGGAGGGGGTACAGGCAGAGGGAGTAGGAAATGAATAAATGATGCAGTTTAGATTCTCACAGCACTGACTGAGCCGTCCCTCTCACACACGAAAAATTGCCCATCGATGTGGAAGAGAAGTGTTATTATGTGAGTATGGAGCAGCCTGTATACTGTATTTAGGAAACACGAGTATGACAGGCAGGAATCTAGAAAGCACTCAGAGAGCCCATACCTCCGCCCAAGCCATTGCAGGATCCTGATCTGGATACGCCCCCAAATTTAATAAATTTTTCTTGGCCCATGACCCACCCTTCCACAAAACTTCATTGACATTCACTGAGGACTTTTGGAGATATTGTGTGAACAAACAAACAAAGAAACCCTGGATCCGTACGATGATCCGGATCACAACCAAAACCTAACTGAATGTACCTTGGGCTGTATCCTACCCCTCAACAAAAATTCAGCAAAATCCGTTCGTAACTTTTTGAGTAGGCTAATCCTGATAACAGACAGACAAACAAACAGACAAACAAATCAAAGAGGGCAAAAACATAACCTCCGTGGCGGAGGTAAAAATGTATTGTTCTCCATACCCCCTTCCCATTTGACCAATAGAAGCTGTTCTCGAAAATTAGAATTTTCACGGAATATTATTGACATGGCATCATGACCTGGGTAAAATTTGGACTAAAAATTGGTCAAAAACTGGTCACAGGTTGAAGTACTTTTCGCCAGTTTAAGTATATAGCTCCTTTAGTGTGCGATGGAGAGAGACACCCCGATGTTGTGGCACCTATATAACTGGGCAGCTTCACTGTCCAGTTATACAAAAGTCCCTCAACTTCTTTACCTACAGCCTGCACACCGAGCCTACACACACACACACACACACACACACACACACACACACACACACACACACACACACACACACACACACACACACACACACACACACACACACACACACACACACACACACACACACACACACACACACACACACACACACACACACACACACACACACATTGTATCTCCCCATGCAGACAGAACTGATGAATACATAATACATAATTTATCAACTACCTGTGATCACCTCTTATATATCTTTCCCCCATTGCTTAACATCTTGAAACCACAAACTTCTGCTTCGGTTTTTAATAGTCCCGTCCTCTCTCTCTCTCTCTCTCTCTCTCTCTCTCTCTCTCTCTCTCTCTCTCTCTCTCTCTCTCTCTCTCTCTCTCTCTCTCTCTCTCTAAGTCCAATCTTTCCTTTCTCTCGTTGATTAAATTATCCTACATCACGCTTCTCCCTCTCTCTCACGACACCTCATTCATAAATCCCCTCCCACCCTCTCTCTCTCTCTCTCTCTCTCTCTCTCTCTCTCTCTCTCTCTCTCTCTCTCATATTTTTCCAGCTATCAGTGAATATAGTACTGCTCTAAATCCAGTGCTCCATAGGAAATTGGTATCTGCTATCACTACACACATTTTGGGAAGGGGTTAATTGTAAGAGAGAGTTTGTTATTGTGTGAATGTGTTATCATTATACTCTCTCTCACACACACACACACACACACACACACACACACACACACACACACACACACACACACACCTTCAGAACAGGAAATTAAAGTCAGCCCTACATACGATGGTGCCCTTATACACACACACACACACACACACACACACACACACACACACACACACACACACACACACACACACAGAATGGGAAACAGGAGTAAGCCTCATATACACTCCCAGTCTCTCTCTCTCTCTCTCTCTCTCACTCTCTCTCTCCCTCTCCCTCTCTCTCTCGGGTTCCGTCTCCCACGCACACTTTCATGTAAAATGTACACGAAGCAGTGATCGTGTCAAGACACATCTGTCGTTCAGACTGATAATTTGATATATAAACAGGTAAAAAGAAAGACACTCAGATAGACAGGCAGACAGACAGACAGATATGGAGATAGATAGATAGTTAAATGTATGTTACATGCACTATTCGCGCTTTAAAACCCACACACATCTCCCACTAAGTCGTTCACTGAGAAATAATGGTACACACACACACACACACACACACACACACACACACACACACACACACACACACACACACACACACACACACACACACACACACACACACACACAAAACCAATAATCTTCAAACCCATTGCCTTTTTCCACATTGTTTGTTTATATATGCATTTATTTTTGTAAATAGATAAGCATTAACATTTTTGCATAAACGGTGGGAAATTAATACTGCAGCAAATATTTGTAGTTTATATTAAAATTATTTCACCTCCATTTGTTTCAAGAAAGGTGAGCATTATGTATAACTATTACATAAACACTGCCACTCCGCCGGGCCATTTCTTGCGTGTTGTGTGGACGGCTTAGTGTTATTAATTCCTGCTCTATATCCTTTACTGATTTCCTCCTCCCAGTGCCACAGCTGCTCCCACACCAGCCGACTGAGCAGTCTCTGTAACACATAAGACACTGCCAAGTGAGATTCAAGAATGCATGGAAGTGTGTGTGTGTGTGTGTGTATGTATGTATATATATATGTTTGTATATGTATGTATATATGTTTAAATGTATATACATATATATATCTATACACGGCCTTAATAACCAGGGGCTTCGGCCCCAATGGTTGATAGGCCGTAAAAAAAAAAAAAAAAAAAAAAGATTCAAGTAAGCGTAATTTATGGGCTAATCTATAAATTGTATTCCGTATATTTTTATGAGTTTGTCAGTAACTGTAAATATTGAAGAGTCTTATGGTAAGTGAATGAAGGGAGTGCATATTTGCCCTAAGGACTCTAGTTGTGTTGTTATTATTATTATTATTATTATTATTATTATTATTATTATTAAAGTAGTAGTGGTAATATTAATAATAGTAGTTGTAATAATAGTAGTAGCAGTAGCACCGGTAGTATTGTTATTATTATTAGTAGTAGTAGCAGGAGTAGTAGCAGCAGTCGTAGGAGTAGCAGCAGTAGTATTTTATTTCTGTGTCTTTACAAATTAGTATACAATAGTAGGATTATGATGGTGATGATGATGAATGTGATGATGATATTGACACTGATACTGATGTTGATGATGATGATAACGATGACACTGATACAGATGATAATGATGTTGACACTGCTGCTGCTACTGATGATGATGATGATGATATTCAGTGCTTGTGTGCTACCCCTTATTCGTTTTGTCAGCCGAGTGAGGGTGTTTTCAATTTTCTTGACAAAAAGGTCAGTGGGCCAGAAAGTGTGTAGAAGCCTGGGGGAGAATGTACACTCACCTTGGTACACACACACACACACACACACACACACACACACACACACACACACACACACACACACACACACACACACACACGATCAAAACACAAATCCTTCTCTTTCTTCGCAAACTTGTGCGTAAAAAAAATCGTATCGGTCGTCGACATTTTTACCACTCAATTTTTTTCTTTACTGCCACCTAAATTAAGTCTGCCAGTCACAATACAGGCCCCATTCTAGCTGACTGGTGAGTTCGTAGCATATCCTCTTTACCGATTTAGTTCGCAGAAATCTATATCTGTGTGGGAGACGTGTGTGTGTGGGTAGAGGTTGTCTCGAGTTCACCACTATTTCTGCCTTGACAAATGCGTTGGAGAGAGAGAGAGAGAGAGAGAGAGAGAGAGAGTATATGTGTGTATGTGTGTGTGTATGTGTGTGTGTGTGTGTGTGTGTGTGTGTGTGTGTGTGTGTGTGTGTGTGTGTGTGTGAGTCGTTTGAAAGACGCCCCGTACTGAATAGGTTACGACTCTCTCTAGCCCCTACACTTCTAAAAGTATTTTTTTTCTCTCTCTCTCTCTCTCTCTCTCTCTCTCTCTCTCTCTCTCTCTCTCTCTCTCTTGCCAGAAACTTCAGTTCCGTAAGGGGTGGCCACAAACATATCACCTCCTTGTCGTCCTGCCCCCTGCCATTTCGATGTCCTCCCCTTAGCTCACACTCCCCTCTCTCATATACATCTCCACTCCATCCCTCCATCTCATCCTCGGTCTCTCCCTGGTTCACCCCCCCCCCCTTCCACCTCACTCACAGACACTCTTGTCGTTAGTTTCTCGCTCTCAAACCTCTCCCGGGTTAAATAAAATGTATGTATATATACGGTAGCGAATATACCATGATGAAAATGACAATAGTACTAGATGATGGAAAATAAGGTTCCTTCGGTTAAAGCCCTGGTGTGGTGTGGAATGGGAAGGTGATTTTGTGTGGTGTGGTGTGGTATGGGAGGGTGATGTGTGGTGTGGTGTGGTGTGGCATGGGAGGGTGATTTTGTGTGGTGTGATGTGGTATGGGAGGGTGATGTTGTGTGGTGTGGTATGTGGGTAAGTGATTTTGTGGTGTGGTGAGGTATGAGAGGATGATTTTGTGTGGTGTGGTGTGGTGTGTGGCGTGGTGGGGTATGGGAGGGTGATGTTGTGTGGTGTGGTGTGGTGTGGTGTGGTGTGGCATGGGAGGGTGATATTGTGTGGTGTGGTGTGATATGGTACGATGATTTTGTGTGGTGTGGTGTGGTATGGGAGGGTGATATTGTGTGGTGTGGTGTGGTCTGTTACGATGATTTTGTGTGGTGTGGTGTGGTATGGGAGGTTAATATTGTGTGGTGTGGTATGGTACGATGATTTTGTGTGGTGTGGTGTGGTATGGTACGATGATTTTGTGTGGTGTGGTGTGGTGTGGTACGATGATTTTGTGTGGTGTGGTGTGGTATGGTACGATGATTTTGTGTGGTGTGGTGTGGTGTGGTATGGTACGATGATTTTGTGTGGTGTGGTGTGGTATGGTAGGGTGAGTTTGTGTGGTGCAGTTTGGTATGGTACGATGATTTTGTGTGGTGTGGTGTGGTATGGGAGGGTAATATTGTGTGGTGTGGCGTGGTATGGTACGATGATTTTGTGTGGTGTGATGTGGTGTGGTATGGTAGGGTGATTTTGTGTGGTGTGGTGTGGTGAGATGTGGTATGGAAGTGTGATTTTTGTGGTGTGGTGTGTTGTGTTATGGGAGAGTGATTCTGTGAGGCTTGGCGTAAGAGGTTGATGTGATATGGTGTGGTGCGGTATGATGTGTGGTGTGGTGTATGGTTTCTCTAAAGTCACCGAAGTCCATGGGAGTTAAGCATCTCCGAAAATCGTTAGTGAGAGGTAGACTGACAGCGTCCCTCCTTGAGATACTCCTGCATGTAAAAATACTTCATGGGAGTAATGTGGTTAAGCTGAAATAAAATACGGCCGAAATATCTGAGAGAGAGAGAGAGAGAGAGAGAGAGAGAGAGAGAGAGAGAGAGAGAGAGAGCAGCAGCAGCAGAAGTCTTAAGGTCTGTGAATAGTAAATAGTGGAACAAAAGAGATATATGAGAGTAAATGACAGGGTAAAGAGTAAGAATGAATAGGGGAAGAATAGGAAGAAAATTGGCCTGAAGTGAATATTGTGAGTGGGCAGCTGAGAATGAGGGAGAATGAATGATGGATTGAAAGTGTGCTGGGGAAGGGGGACAGGAGGGGAGGTTTGGCAGCTGATCTGTTACTTTTGAGGAAAACTAGAGAGAGAGAGAGAGAGAGAGAGAGAGAGAGAGAGATGAACTACTGCTTTCAGGCTGTGACCCACTCTCAGGAAATCTTCTAGCACCACAAACAGGCGTTAATACTCATTCTTGAACATTGTACGAGTGAAACTTATTATTTTGAAGACCTTGTGATGGCGGGAGATGACAGAGTGAGGATAGAGTGACGGTGCTGGAGTGTTTGTCTGAGGGGACAGCTGTTGAGAAAGGGGTATGTTTAATGTAGTGCAGGGGTGTCTAATAAGAGACTCCATATTCCCGGGGACAAGTCTTGTACAATAAACTGTCATGGGAATCTCGCAGCCTGTACCACATACACTTTCCTGGTCTTGAAAATTGTACTATCCTATGCTAGATACCGTCAGACGATTGTATACATTTAAGACTTGGGATTTTAAGATTCTGAAACTGATGCTATACTCCCTTCACTCTAACTTGCCCAACTGCCAATTCTGAAGCCAAAATACTGATTGTAACAAAGGATCAGCATTAGAATATCATCCTAGTCACAATGAAGTGCTACAGAATGGATGCAAAGCCATATCATAGTTATTTTCTGTTACTGAGCTACGGGAATATCTGCAAAAGAACGGAAATCTGGGCCAACTGAAGGTAAGAGAACCTTCAACCCTGTAATGGATAAGGCAACCGTAATGTCATATTCCAACGACCGGTAGGCAAATTTATTCAACTGAAACTAAGTCATAAGAGCCAGAGTGTCAAGTATATCAGCGCTGAAAGGGAAGGACACAATGGTTCTCGTAGCATTCCGTCTGCTCCCATACCACATATCACACGGATTTTGGATGTTGTGACTGAGTAACTGAGCTGAGCCGCATTTACTTGTACAACTTTACTAACAATATTGGTGTCTCCACAAAGACCGAGCCAGTTTAGTTCAAGGGAGTATCAGTTAACTCTTGCATTACACAGTAGGAGGAAAAAGAAGTGAGATTGTGTTGCTAGATTGTGTTATGCGCCCTCTGCAGTAGAGGAGTAATAAAGGTAGACAGTTCAGACGACCAGTAAGCATTGATATGGCAACGATATGGCAAGTCTGAAGCCCAATTCCACCTCATGTACTCCTCTCTGCACACCACAGACAATGAACGGCGCATCAGTGTAAGCAGGCCACTATATGTTGTGGTTCGAGAAGTGCTATACTGTCTGCAAAGATGCGAGGTCCAACCCAAGCTAAACAGGGAATGACTCGAAACTCTAAATGGCATTAAATCAGATTCTATTTTCCTCGCTCCCGCTAATAGCATTACACCAGCACCAAATGAGACGTCCCACGCAAACACTCAGTATGGTGTGTGGGTATTAGTGCTGAAGTGGTAATGTATGGAGTGTAGTAATTAAGAAGACTGCTGTGTCTCAGGGAATGAACCCACCAGTTGAAGCCCACGCACACACACACACACACACACACACACACACACACACACACACACACACCGTTCGCTGGCTCAGTGGTAGGGTTCTCGCTTGCCATCTGGTAGACGGGAGTTCGAGCCTCGCTCAGGTTGCGAAAAGTTTCACTGACGAAGTGGGTGGTTACTGTCCCCCTCGAGCAAGGGGACGGGTGTGTGCGTGTGTGAAGGTCACAGCCTTGCCCTTAGATCGGACTATATGAGCTCTCAGCTCCCTTCCGGGAGGGTTTAAGCTGATGATCACGACCATCAAGTGATCCTGACCGACCCGGTGAATTACACACACACACAAAAGGTTTTTTTGTTTCTATTCTAATATTTTTCAGTATTTATTGTCTATCTGTCTATCCATCCATCCATCCATCCATCCATCCATCCATCCATCACTATCTATCTGCTTATCTGCTTGTACGTATGCATGTATCTATGTTAGTATATATGTATGTGTGTATGTGTATGTACGTATGTATGTAGTATGTATGTATTTACTGTATGTATGCATGCATGCATGTTTATCTATCTGTCTATCTATCTATCTATCTATCTAACATGAATACTGCTGTCTGTCTATCTATCGAACATGAATATTGCTGGTAACAGGAGCTTCTGACTGACAACATATCCTTGTCCAAGTTAATTGCTTCCAGTATGATGAGGGATTGGGCCTTATAATATATTGTCAAAAATAGTGAATGGACTGAGGGGAAAAAAGAATGATCTAATAGTGTTTTTTATTTATATCGTGACTAACTCCATGGAGCTAAACAGCAAACGTGTATAAAATGAATATGAAAGTAAAAGATGAATGAAAATGTAGATTAGAGTCCATGAATACATAAGAGAGGGTGGGTGACCGAGTAATGCATAGAAGGAGATGCGTTACTTGAGAAACACTGTATTGTAGTGCGTCATAGGAGCCTGATAGTGTTCTTTTTGGCACGGTTTTATGTCCAGCTCGAACGTACGGAATAGAGGATTAGACTTTGTTGGAACGACACAAGTTGAAATGAGTTATTTGACAGAAGCATTTGAAGTTACATAGAGAGACAAACAAATTAGGAAGTGAAGGAGAGCTGTGGTTTGGATGTGGATGTGATAGTAAGCGTTAGGAGAAATACACTGAGGTAGTTTGGTCATGTACGAGTAGAGAGGATGGAGAGCGAGAGATTAACGAGGCGAATGTATGTGAGTGATATGGAGGCGGGGAGAGGGAACGGGAGACCTAGAATGAGATGGAGGGATGAAGTAGAGAGGTTTATTAGAGAGGAGAGGGTTGTGAGCTGTGGGGAGGGTAGAAAAATGACAAAGGTCAGGGCGACATGGAAACTATTTATTTGTGGCCATCCCGTTCGAGATTAAGGATTTCTGGCCATAGACAGATAGGTAGATAGATTTAGTCTGCAAGGTGTTGGTTAATGCATCATCAGACTTAATACCGTAACACATACAGTATGTTATACCTGGGTGGTAACATTATATCCCAGTGATTTTTTTTCCAGCTTGCTTAGCAGCTCCACAGGGACAGCGGTTATCAAGAACACACACACACACACACACACACACACACACACACACACACACACACACACACACACACACACACACACACACACACACATACACACACACACACACAGTATTATAGATATGTGTGTGTGTGTGTGTGTGTGTGTGTGTGTGTGTGTGTGTGTGTGTGTTTCTTTATGTGTCCGACTCTGGGCATAGGTTTCACAGCCTGCTCCCAAGGTCCAGCAGTCCTTCTACATACCATACACCTCTACATGTCACCACTTCGGCGCTAACACCCACCGTCCATACTGAATGCATGCTAGGGCTGTCTCATACGGACTGGTATTAGCGAGGGTACTTTTACATGTCGGCGGGTCTTCTGGTAGATCAGTAAAATCTACTTTTAAGAACTTCATATCTTTAAACTGTTCTTTGCCCCATCCAGGATACGAACCTACTGTAGGTCCAATAGGACTGCAGATCACCTCTACTGATTCATACAACACCTCCAACGAGGAAATTTTCTCCTAAGCTGAATAAAATCGTAAAGAAATAACAATAATAATACAACACAAGCGTCCTGGAGCTAATAGATTAAACTGACTGTGTGTTATACCTTAAACAGCATTCCATTTTCCAGATTCCATCAGATGAATCCGATATGACATGTTTCATTGCGGCGTATAATGGTATTTCCTGGGAGTCTCTCTCTCTCTCTCTCTCTCTCTCTCTCTCTCTCTCTCTCTCTCTCTCTCTCTCTCTCTCTCTCTCTCTCTATTATATATATATGATATGTTTCAGTGTGACGTTTAGTGACATTTCCTGGAAGGCAATGAATCTAAACATGGCATATCGAGAGAGAGAGAGAGAGAGAGAGAGAGAGAGAGAGAGAGAGAGAGAGAGAGAGAGAGAATACCTTCGTAGAAAATTAATAATCGTAAAACTTTTGATGCAGATGATTATAAAAGTTACCCAAAGTATTGTGGTGGTAGCTGCCTTAATTCCTTCAGGCCAAGTGCAGCTTTATTTCCACCAGCGTAACAGGGCGGAGGTTATGTATTCTCCCTTGTCTGTCTGTCTCTTTGGCCCGTATGCTCATCGGTTAAAGAAGCTCCCTGACGCCTTTTCCTAAGCGATTTTATTTCGTTTGTTAGACCTTACTGTCCTCTTCGGTGCTACATAAATCCATCCACTGTAGCCATACTTTGCATAAGTAACGTATATAAGGATATTAGCCACCCGTATCCAAAAGTATATCGCTAAGGAAAAGGTGTTAAGGAGCTTTCTCAATTAACAAAAATATGAGCCTTTGCTTACAGGATTCCAATAAAAGTTATGTTTGGATTTTAATGAATTCTGGTGTACAGGTGTGCAGTGGCCCAAAGATGAGTTGTTTACATTTTGTAGTAGATCGGAAACTGGATGCAGGAAAAATTAATACATTTCTTTTCCCTCTTTGGAGGTATGCACATTCTGAGACTGTGTGACAAGCCAGACTAAGACTTTAGAATTTATTGATTAATTACTTGAGACCGTAAAATTATTCGTCTGGGAGCAAGGACGAATTATATTACAGTAGTAGGCTACATCTTAAATTTTATTACCGTTGACGGAGGTATGCGCTCTCTGAGTGCGTTCTATATCTATTTTACTTTGACTTAGCTTAGGAATTCCATCTCTCCCTCCCCATGCCGAGTTGTTAAAAGAGTAGCACGAATATGATGTTTGTCAGAAAAAAATTATATGCAAGGATGGAGATTCAAAGCATTGTCTTTTTCTGCCACTGAGCTACTAGACATAAGCTGCGAAAAGACGAGAACCTGGACCAAGTTAATGGAAAAGAACTATAGATTATATTTTCATGCTGAGTGTGGACGATATAATTTGGCTCAGGATGTACTATTTGCAAGGGAAGAATAAATGTAATCTTTATCAGTCCTTTGTATGCGAGACCTCGTTATGGTGAATATATTTGTCCGTAGCTACCAAGAGAAATATATAATAATACGTGATTGGAGTGATGTGGTAATTAGATAGCCTACCAGTATCTGAAAATGTGTGACCTTGACCTGTGTAATTGACGTCTGTGTATATTAGCTCAAAAGTTCGTTTGATAGTTGTCGTGTGAGTATGAAACGGTCCCCCACGCAAAATTTAGCTAATTTGTGATTTTAAAAATCATGAAAGTTTCTGATGATAATTTCTAATTTCGAAATTTAATGAGCCTGTTAATTATCATTTAGCTGGTTGGCAGACTTTAAAACAAAATAACGCGTATTGATCTGGTTTGTTAAAGGATTCAACAGGATGCGAGATTACATTCAGTGGCTGGCTAGCGATTTTTTTTTTTTTTATTAGAAGCAGTCAGGGATAAGAGACTGTGCACTCCTGTCTTAAACCGTTTGTCTGTCTAATCTACCTCCCGGTCCCTACGTTCCTGATGATGAAAGTGAGAGACTAACTACTGTAGGAGAGTGTGTGTGAATGAGGTGGAGGAGGTAGGGGGAAACCGACGATGAGATGGAGGGATGGAGTAGAGAGGTATATGAGAGGGAATGTTCTCGATATGCGTAGCCGTAGGGACATGTAGAGAGATAGGGAGGTTGATCGTAGATCTTCGAGGCACTGCCAGAATAAAGTCGTGAGACGTCCTATGGCCCGAACTTGTCGCTGCTTAGTAAAATGGTGTGTCGTCGGCTAGAGTGAATGAGTAGGTCTCTCTCTCTTTCTCACCTTCCCCCTCTGTGTATCATAAGCAAGGTGAGTTACAAAGCACTCTTGGGTTACGGAGTTTATTGTACACAGTTGTATCGAATAGTGATTGACAGCGAAACATAGCGTGACGGTAAAACCCTCTAGCTGACCCTATCTCCTGCCTTCCGCCCTCGATCGTGTTCTCGGGCCTTCTCTAACCCCTTCTGACCTGAAGGGAATCTCTCCGACATAATATACAGCTTGGAGAGAATGTGTTTGTGTGTGACGTAGTGGCTGG
The DNA here is from genome assembly GCF_032717465.1 of Coenobita brevimanus. NCBI lineage: Eukaryota > Metazoa > Arthropoda > Malacostraca > Decapoda > Coenobitidae > Coenobita > Coenobita brevimanus. The sequence goes on from NC_137042.1 coordinate 6,263,181, forward strand.
TAGATTTCCATTCACGTAGACTAACCGACTATAGGTGGTTACCCTACGTGTTTGAATACGTCATGAAATTCTTGGTCGTCTGGACTACAGAGAGATTGATTGAGGTACATCATATGTTTACACATTCTTGATAGCCTGGGACAACAAAATTGTGGATATAACTTATGTGGATTGACATTCCTAGTGAGAAGCTGTGTATGTCTCCAGCAGACACTACATCCTGCACATTATGTTATGAGATATATACTAGTGCCTTTATAATGCCTACGTGTTAAGCTGGGGGAGGGCAGCAAAAGGGCAGGCGACAGGGTGACATGGAGAGGCTTTGTTGCGGCCACCCCGTGCAGGATTAAGGCGTCTGGGTTATAGACAGCAACAGATAGATAGAAAACTATTGCGGGAGTCGTACCAACAGGTAGGTACCGGAGAAGGGAGAAAGACCACTGAAATTACTGAGTAACAATTAGGTTCTCTGCACTTCATTGCTTGTTCATTTCCATTTCATCTTGCTTCACTGTGTACTAGTCAGCTGATATGGCAAGGCGTGAGAGGCAATTTGTTGTGGGTATGAGGACCGCTAGGCCGCAGGGAACGGACTGTGGAGCCTGTACCTAAAGTCATGTAAATAAAACATGTAGAGAATTACAGTACATACGAGCTGGGAAAAATTAACGAAAGACCCACAGGTAAGAACCGAAACAAGAAGAAGGGGAGAGAGAGAGAGAGAGAGAGAGAGAGAGAGAGAGAGAGAGAGAGAGAGAGAACCAAAGTTCAAAATGCACCAGATGTCTCGTGAAGAGGGGTGGATTCCGCATGTATTTCCCTCTAAAATATTACATGTATATTGTTTGTTTCATAAGCCACGTGTCGTCGATAGGTAGGAATGAATCTTATCTAAATAAAGAATAAAATACTCCCTCACAGATGCAAGGACCACAACCTGCCAGCCAAAATTCACCCACGTCTGTCAGAAGTCTATCACACTTCACTAAGATTCAGAAAACCATTGGAAAATTCATCTGCCCCGAGAGAGAGAGAGAGAGAGAGAGAGAGAGAGAGAGAGAGAGAGAGAGAGAGAGAGAGAGAGAGAGATACTAGTAAATCACGCAAATGCATAGTGTTGCTGTTGACCAACCCCCCATCTGCCTGGCCGCGCAGACTCATCAGCCACAGGCAAGCAGCCCCCCTCCCCCCTAGTGCACCAGCGTTCCCTTGCGGCTGACAGCGCCTCGCCACAGCAAGGCGTGAGGAAGTGTGGAGGTTTAGTTCCTGGATGGACTTCGCAATTGCGTCTCTCCATCCAGTTAACAGAGGCACCGTAGTAACCTCCATTTCATTCCGTAATTTGGTTATATGGTTACCATCCAGAGTTGTAAATAGTTTCCTGAGTTACGGGAGACACATTTGGTGTGCCGCTCAGTGCAGAGCCACCTGAAGTGGAAAGAGGCTTAGAAAACAGTGACAGGATGGATGGTAGAAGAAGGAAGAGAGGAAAGTAGACACACATGGAATAACAAAGGTAAAGGAAGAAGTAGGCAGGACTACATCATGTGCATGGGTGATGGTCACGCCACCACCTACCACCAGTTCGTGCGATTCATGAATAAGTTGGTATCCACAGAGAAAGAGAACACGAAATATCCCAACGTTTTGGTGTATTCACACGTTCAGGGGAGAAAAAAGACCCCTGAAGATGTGAAAATAAGGAAGCACTCGGTACATTTCCTGTTTCCTTTCTTCATGTCGGCATTTACATATGTAAATAAATAAATATATAAATAAATATGTTGATAGACAGATAGACAGATAGACAGATACACAGACAGATAGATAGCTAAGCAGATGAAGACGGATAGATAAATATCATGCAGTCTTTTCGTCCCATCACAAACGTTAAGGCTCTGGGCTATGCTAATCAGTCCCACCATTTAAGGTAAGGGTGACCAGCCTCACTCGCCTCTCAGTGATTATTATATGAGCATAAACATTTAGATGCAGTAGTCTTTAGGTACAAACATCTATGGGTCTAAGCCGCTAGGAGCAACTAAGTTCAGTAGAACATCGGGTGTCATTTGATTATATCACCCAGCAGGGTAAATGTTTTCCTGAATTACAGGGAACCATATGCCTTATCATTTAGTGCAGAGTCACCCTAAGGAGACAGACAGACAGACAGACAGAGACTGCATCCTTTAACTGAAAGGTTATACAAGTGCAAACCCGAGAAATGTTTTACAGTGTATTAGAAATTGTGGTGGAAGAGAGAGCTCCGGATACCCTCATAGGTAAAATGTCAGTGGGCGTTTTTTTTTTTTTTTTGCCTATCGACCATTTGGACCGAAGCTCCTGGTCATTAAGGCCATATATATATATATATATATATATATATATATATATATATATATATATATATATATATATATATACAAACATATATATGCATACATACACACACACACACACACACACACACACACACACACACACACACACATCCATGCATATAAACAAACACACTGTCATGCACACGTACATATATATATATATATATATATATATATATATATATATATATATATATATATATATATATATATATATATATATATATATATATAATCATTTTTATTTTATTGTTTTTTATTTTTATTTTATTATTTTTTTATATTTTTTATATTTTTTAACTTTACATTATTTATAAATAAAAATACCTAATCTAAAGTCCCTAAAACTAATAACCTAGCAGACAAATCGCTAACTTATAGTAAATCCTAAAAAGACAAATAGCTAAACCTACAGTAATGATTAAAATAAAAATACCTCGATCAAGAGAACACCATCGACTGCAGATATGTAATGCCTATCTACATTACATACCTGCACTCATCACCTGCTGACTGTCAGTCGAGGCACAACCTAATATAGGGGACATCAATATATGAAAGGGAACCAGACCAGTCAGGAACATTTCCATATACGTCAACAATCGGCCCTAATTAGAATAACTAAAGCATGATGATATAATATATTTACGTAATATGTAAAAAAAAGTGCATGAACACTGGCTTTATGACGGGAAGAGTGCGGTGAAGGTAGACTGACTGACGGAGCTGTGGGTGTGGGTGTATAAGAGGCAACTGTTAAAGCTTGCTCTGATGGGGCCGGCAGTAGCAGGATAGGTAAAATGTGAACTCCCCGCTTCACCTCACTGTCGTCAGTATCGCTACAGTGATTACTAGCACGGATGGCTTTGATTAAAACTGTGTCTCATTCAGTGCATAAATATAGGGGCGCGCTCTCTAAAACACCCCTCGCAAACATACAAAGCCTTCGTAAGAGTCGCGAAATTGGGTCACAAAAATATAAATCTTTCTTTTTCCTCTCTCTTCATCAGTAATTACTTCAAAACGAAACGACGTCCAACGACGTATTAGACACCAGAGCATTTCATCATAACCAGGGATTTTTTTTTTCCATTCTTAAAGCAGCATTCCAACAACAGCACGAGAGTTACAGCCAAAAATCCATTCTCTAGTGCTCACATCTCTTCTCAGAATATGTGTTGTGCCTTTCCACTGGGCTGATACAGTTAAACCTCATTTTAGAGTAGACCTAATATTTATTTGGTATGAAGCTTAAAAAAATAATTAAATTCCTAAAGACAATCTAAATGTTAAGACACAGGGATGGAAAAAGTGCAGAAACAAGAGATGAATAAGCACAGAAACATGAGAGGTTTTGGGATGGAAGGAGATGCAGAGTTCTATGCCCATTGCTAAATTCCACCAGCTACATTCTTGCGGACGTTAATGTGGAGTTCCAGATGGGACGGTAAAGTATCAGGAGAGAGAGAGAGAGAGAGAGAGAGAGAGAGAGAGAGCGTTAAGATACTCGTAATGATGTAAGGGTGAACTAGTGACAAAAAACAGACGAAGCGTAAATTGCTTCCGGGAACGTCGTCTGAGAGAGAGAGAGGGAGGGAGAGAGAGAGAGAGAGAGAGAGAGAGAGAGAGAGAGAGAGAGAGAGAGAGAGAGAGAACGTTTAGAAAATGATGGAAGGACGAACGAGTGACAGAAAAACAGATGAAGCAAAATTACTTCCAGGAAGGTCGTTTGAGAGAGAGAGAGAGAGAGAGAGAGAGAGAGAGAGAGAATGAAGAATAAACCGGGCATGTAAGAGACAGTATAATTTCATCATCGATATTAATGTAACCAGAGGCGGTTAGACAAGGGATCCTGCGTTTATCATTTTTTTTTAAGGCCCCATAATGATTTCAAGATCAGGTCAGTTGTTTTCATTAAGATTCGAAATGGTACAGCTGTTCTATTTTAATTAAACAATTTTTATTATTACTACCAAGAAGTATGCCCGGAAGTGAATAGATTAAACACCATTTGAGAGACAAACTGCATTGTTTTTTTCACCAGTATCAGTTACCTACGTGTCAAGTGGGGTTGGTGGAGGATTAGTGCCCCTCCCTGTAAAACAAATAACTCTAAGCCCTTGGCCACCCCGTGTGGGATACATGGCGTCTGGCAATGAATGAATGAATGAATGAATCAGTTACCTTCATCTCAGAGAGACCCGCAAACAATAAATACTACTTTTTCTACTACAGCAACAACAACAACAACAACAACAACTACTACTACTACTACAGCTACCACTACTACTACTACTCCTGCTACTCCTGCTACTACTACTGCCACTACTGCTACTACTACCACCACTACTACTACTACTACTACCACCACTACTACTACTACTACTACTACTACTACTGTACATCCTTTCGCTTATTCTGCCTCTTTCTAGCTACTGGTTTCAGAGATCCTTGAATTATGTAGTGGACAAAGCTGTATTTCATCACCCACAGATGATTCACAATTTCCACCCCAGTCCACTACGTCACTCTCAAGCGTCCATCAATCCAGCGATGAAACAGAAGCAGGAGGGACGTACGAACTCTTGTATCTAACTGTACCTTTGACGCAGTGTTATCCCATTCCCAAATTACTCTCAGTGCCCTTTTGTTCTAGAGATTAGAGACTGTAGCAAAGGACTTGCAAGAAATTCTTTGACTGAATTCTTTATAATGGGACAGCAAAATGATTGACATTTTTTGAACGTCGCCTACCCCATGCCTGAAATAAAACAGAAAAGTAAATGTTAGCAATAAACATTAATTATTCTGAAATTAAGTAAGGTAATTCAAGTGAGTACTTCCCATAGTACCTGTAATATTATGTTTTCGTAAGTACAACAGGTAATGTTTTTTGCTTCTTTCATTTCTCAAAAACTCTGTAACAGTAAAAATGCCAAGACCAATTGATATATACCAATCAGTGGTCCATCCAACCTAAGAGGTCCGGGATGAGCCTTAATTGTTAGCTTATGTATAGACCTCCAGCCAATGAAATCCCAGAGCCCACTGAACAGCTGGACTATATATACCAGCGTGATGACACCAGGTTCAGTGTGGGCGTTCATTCACAACCTGAGCTAAAACTGGAATATCTCTCAACACGAACGCACATACATTTCCGCCCACATCGCATCCAGTTCCTATGGGATGACTTTACTGAAATTTTCTCAGGTGAGCTATCCATACATACAAGTAGTTTAAAAGAAAATATTGAAAATGTTCTTCGTCTAAGCGGACCCAATTATGAAAAAAAAAAAGACAAATAAAAAAAATGACGATTGCGAATGTCAATGTCAGAAGGAAGGAATGACTGTCAAGGAGAGAGAAATAAGGAAAGTTTGAGGAAATGATTTAATGGATAAGTGAAATAAAGGAAAGATGTTGAAATGAATGGTGAGAGGGTATGGGACTATGGTTGAACATAGTCACATGTGGCAATAATACTGTAATAAATTAAGATTTGTACCTATATGATACTGACGAAAAGGCCTTGGATGGGGGGAAAGCCAAGGAGAGTAGAAATTATAGGAGACAGAGAAAGAAAAATGGATTAACTAAACCCCTAAAGGTACAGTGAAGAATGATAAGAAAGTAAACACCGTGATGAAAGTTAAAACTTGTATTCTCGGCGATTAAGAAAGCTCCCTAACACCTCCTCCTTACCGAATAATTCTTACGATGCGACTGGGTAGTATCACTTTGTACGTTATTTATGCAGAGTATGGTGACACTGGAGTGATTAACACAGACGAGGGCAAGGTGTAATAAGATAAATCACTTAGAAAGAGGTATCAGGGAGCTAACTTTACAGACAAGAGTATGGACATATACCTACCTAAAATATATCTAATAAAAAGTTTTGAATGAAAATTTGAAGAAAAAAAAAAAAAAGTTTTTCAAAAGTTTCCCCTAACTGAGAAGAATATTATTGACTGAAACAAGAATAATATGAGAGATAAAGAGAGAACTTGGAAGGAACTAAAAGGAAAGTTTCGAAAGCAGAAGTGAGAGAGAGAGAGAGAGAGAGAGAGAGAGAGACAGACAGACAGACAGACAGACAGACAGACAGAGAGGAGGGGGGGGGGAAGACAGACAGACATAAAGTGACAGAGACAAGAAAGAAAAGACACTGGCAAGGGAAAATGCACGGGTAAGGAACTGGCTGAAGACCACGACTTTAAATGTCAGAAAGAATGTGTGACTGTGAACGCGAGAGGAATTAGGGAAGTTACTGGAGAAGAACGAGTGGGTGTGGGTGGACTGAGGGATAAAGGCAATGAACTGTGACAGGCAGCAGGGTTATGGGATGGATTTATGTGTGTGTGTGTGTGTGTGTGTGTGTGTGTGTGTGTGTGTGTGTGTGTGTGTGTGTGTGTGTGTGTGAGAGAGAGAGAGAGAGTACTTGAAAACACAGTGAACGAAAGAGGGATATTTAAAATATTTTAGGATAAAATTTGGATTAGCTACATACTGCCCTGTGTGTGTGTGTGTGTGTGTGTGTGTGTGTGTGTGTGTGTGTGTGTGTGTGTGTGTGCCTGTGAGAATGAGAACACTTCAGCACCGAAATGAATCATTATTGTGCACTTGAAAATGAAAAAGTTGCTGGTGGAAATCAGAAAGTTACTGGTGGAAATGAAAAAGTTGGTGGTGGAAATGAAGAAGTTGCTGGTGGAAATGAAAAAGTTGGTGGTGGAAATGAAAAAGTTGGTGGTGGAAATGTAGAAGCTGCTGGTGGAAATGAAAAAGTTGGTGGTGGAAATGAAAAAGTTGGTGGTGGAAATGTAGAAGCTGCTGGTGGAAATGAAGAAGTTGCTGGTGGAAATGAAAAAGTTGCTGGTGGAAATGTAGAAGCTGCTGGTGGAAATGAAAAAGTTGGTGGTGGAAATGAAAAAGTTGGTGGTGGAAATGAAAAGGTTGCTGGTGGAAATGAAAAAGTTGCTAGTGGAAATGAAAAAGTTGCTGGTGGAAATGTAGAAGTTGCTAGTGGAAATGAAAAAGTTGGTGGTGGAAATGAAAAAGCTGTTGGTGGAAATGAAAACGTAGCTAATGAAAATGAGAAAATTGCTGATGGTACCGTAAAAGGGCTTTGTGGTCAGACCTTGCTAGTGAATTATAGAATGGTATTGCCTAGATGAAAATTAAGAAAAAGGGTTAGTATATTGCAAATGTCGTCCAGTACACCCTGATACACATGGATACGTAAAGATTACGTGGGAAAAGAAATAGGAGGGTGCAAAGATGAGTATATAAGAGAGTATAGAGTTAGGGAAATGGGAAGAGAGGAATGACAAGGCTCTTTTTTTTTTTTTATTAAACTTTTTGCTCTAATTCATCCATGTCCTGTGCTGTACATCTAGCTCTATCCACGCATATGTGCTGGAAAGGGACGCCCTCACGTGGTGACACTGATTTAGCCGGGAAGCTCGTCTGGTTATGCAAACGTCCCGCAACTCCTTCCCTATCCCCGAGAACAGGAGGAAGAACTGTAGGAGAGAGACAGTTTCAACCTGAAATCCACTGTGTTCACATTGAAATGAACCTGGGGTACAAGAATTACCGTACTATCCATTCATAAGCTGATGGCTTCACTCGGTTCACTCTTCCATCCACTTCTCACTGGCCCGTCATCTCGCTGAGAAAGGAGGCTCCCTAATACATTTTCCTATGCGATTTATTGCTAGATATGGCTGGATAATACATATTTGTACGTTAGTGAAGCAGAGTAATGGAACGATTTATAGGACACTGAATAGAAGAGTAAGTTATAATAAGTAAAATCAATCAGGAAAAGGTGCTAGGAAGCTTCCTCACCCGACAAGAATACGTCAGCAATAAGGTGATGAAACTCTTGCACACCTGAGCATATTTTCTGTTAAATCTATTGAGATAAACAAAAATATCTTACAAAAAAAATCACTTCTTTCATTCCTCAGCCCGCCACAATCTTCCACACGACTCTATCCTTACTTTTAAGAGGACAAAGCTTAATTTTTCACTATATCCCAGCGTCCTTGTCATTTTTGTTTTTCTTCATCTTAGAAATATCACATAACATGCAAAATCAACTTCGCAGTGGTTAGGTGTGCTAAACCCACTCCACGTTTTCTTTTTAGCCTATCAAGTTGTCGAATCAGTACACCAGCTGCAAAAAATATCCAGAATCATTAATTGAATTCCTGGTGTCCCAAGCAGATTAATAAATTTTTCATCTGAATATTTATATGACAATACCGACGATAATTCATTTACACTAACTTAGCCCAGGTTCTCGTCTTTTAGCAGCTTATTTCACGTATCTCAGTGGCATAAGACATTCATACGGCTCTACACCCTTCCCACAACTCTTCTTCGTGACTAACATAATAATCTAGTGTCAGTTTGTTATTACAACTCAGCATTCAAGATAAAGAAATGACAGTTTTACTCCAAGTTAGAGTGAAAAGGGTATAGGAAACGTTTTAAGCAAACAATTTAAAACATCCTCATCAACGCAGGTTTATGAATGTGGGGTGGAAGCATCAGGCAATATGCTATGACCATCGTCTGTGTCAAACTGCCCAACGTGAAATGTGGACAGATACTTTCCGGAACAAGTGTACATGTGCTTCATTAGTATACTCGTAGATGTGGAGTACAGGGACCGCATTCTCGGTAGGTAAGGAAGCTCCCTATCACTTTTTCTTTTGGGATTTATTTTTGGATACGGTCAGTTAATACCCTTTTGCACGTTATTTATGCAGATTATGGCGATATTGTACGGATTTATATTACACGGGAAAAGGATAATAAAAAGTAATAAGGCAAATAAATCGGCTAGGATGAGACGTTAGGTAACTTCCTTATCCAGGCCTTTTGTGTACTGGGACTCGCCACATACTTCTAAACGAGGCTAAATTAAAAGGCTTTTTGTCTTATCTCCTGTTTTCATGTCACTGTACCCTTGTTACTCTAACTTGGCCTAAAATTACCATCTCTCCACCTTGATCACTGAGTTGTAACAACAGCTTAACATTAGCAAATGATGCTAATCACGAAGAAGCGCTGTGGAAAGGCTGTGGTGGAGCTGTAGTAGTCTTTTTCTGCCACTGATCTACGTGGAATAAGCTGCAAAAGGACGGAAATCTTGGCCAAGTTAAGATAAAAGGAGTATAGTCAGTCTCAGTCACTTCTCTGCCATGTTGCTACCCACTCTTTCACCACTACATATCTGACCACTGCTTCCCACGGCCTGTATTCCCGTCGGTTTGGAGAGCTATCTAACACTTCTTCCTAAGTGATTTATTTTACTTATTACACGTTACTCTTCCCTTCTGTATTACAAAAATCCTTCTAATATTGCCATACTCTGCATAAGTGACGTACAAATGCATATTAACCAGCCACTATGCAGAAATAAATCGCTTAAGAAGAGGTAGTAGGGAGCCTCCTTAAGGGACGAGAACATGGGTCTTGATCTCTCTCCTCGCATCTCTTCTTCACAATGGTGGGTATGCAGCACCCGTCTAGCCACACAGTCTAACCCCATGTCTGTCAAAGTCCCCAAGGAGATAACTGACTGGTAGTAAGTGGAATTCTTGGCCTTTCATATACACAAATAGCCAGATCTCGAAAACTGTGTGTGTGTGTGTGTGTGTGTGTGTGTGTGTGTGTGTGTGTGTGTGTGTGTGTGTGTGTGTGTGTGTGTGTGTGTGTGTGTGTGTGTGATTTTTAGTTTATCTTGCTTCCTACCTATGACCCCCAGTCTCTCTCTCTCTCTCTCTCTCTCTCTCTTGAACGCAGTGCCCAAGCATCTCCAAGGGAACGGTTGCTGATAATGGATTTCTTACTGTTTGTTTCTCTGTATGGAAGGAACAAAACTTACATTCTCGTTGCCTTTGGTTCTTTTCTACATTTTTCTTATGTGTCCGACACTGGGCATAGGCTTCACAGGCTGATCCCAAGGCCCAGTAGTCGTCCGATATACCATACACCTCTACATGTCACCACTTCGGCGCTAACACCCACCGTCAATATTGAATGCATGCTAGGGCTGTCTCATACAGGGCTGGTGTATTGGTATTAGCGGGGGTATTTTTACGACAGGTCGGCGGGACTTCCGGTAGATCAGGAAAGTCTGTTTTTTTATGAAATTCAAATCCATAAACTGTTCCCTGCCCCAGCGGTGATTTGAATCTGGGTCCGGTAGGACTGCAGGCCACCTCTCTACCGACTGAGCCATCGCCTCCCCCAGATAGACATTAGTTTAAAGAGGATGTCCTGAAAGGGATTATATCTGATGTGTGTGGAGGAAATATGGGCCTGGATATATGGCAGAAACCTGAATGTGACGCAGATGTAGTAACTGAAGACCGGGGAGAAAGGACGAAGTTTTTGGAAGTGGTGAGCGGTGAAAGAAAGGATTGTTTTAAGGGGATCATAAGACTTGGACTCCAGCAAAGACCTGGGTGGATAGGGGAAGTAAGGCAGGCAGCGGCTGTATTGGGAAAAGCATGCAAGGAGTGTCTGGGGAACAAGGACAGTGAAGCAGTGGTGAGGAGCAGACGAGGATGCTGGCACTGGTACAATATATATATATATATATATATATATATATATATATATATATATATATATATATATATATATATATATATATATATATATATATATATATATATATATATATATATATATATATATATATATATATATATATATATATATATATATATATATATATATTACAAGACTTCTTACTTCACAAATTCACGAAATTGTATTATTTTGGGAATTCGTGACATTGTATAGGCTATTATTAAGGGAACTCTTGAACAATATTGAAACCCCATAGAATTTCGCACAGTCAGTTAACCGCTTGCGTTTGCACTCAGATTTGAAGCAGATTTTTTCATAACATTCGTCATGTATCATGAGTGACTCTTTATGTATAGACAGTACGTTTCACTGAGCGATATTTTTTGTGTAATTATCGCTCTTTCGCCTTGCCTTTCTTGCCTTTAAGTTAGGCTGCGCCTACTTCCTGTGATCATGTATTCCCTTTGAGGCTAGCGTGAGAAGTACTTTGTTGGTGTAGAGCTGTCGCGGGATGAGGACGTTGTGAGCAGTACAGAGAAGCAAGACCCCGTGGTAACGTCTACAGTCTCTAGCAGTTCCATGCTCCCCTCATCTCCCCACCGAATTGGTGATCGGCAGCAGTGGACGTCAGCAGTGCGAACTGCAGCACCTCAGGTAGCAAGTAGAGTCGCCCAGCCTATTCGCAGCCACGACTCCATTTTCTCCACTGACCAGTATTTTCTTTTCTGGTTTCTAGGCTTAAGATTATTAGGTAGTTGTTTCTGTGCGTGAGTGAGTGTATTTACTTGCGTAAGTTCCCTTGTAACGTAAATTTATTTGTTGTAATTAATACTTATACATTTCTTATTTTTCAGCTCAGTTAAATGTCATAACCGTGTTTGATTTCTTCACATTGATTTTTACTTTAATTTGCTTACTCCACGTTTGCACAAAATTTCGTTGTTATTAATCACGACTGGTAATAAAGCCAGTTCTTTCATATTGATCCATTATAAATCCGTTGTGCCAGCCAGGAGTTAGCACAAACAAAAAACTGTCTATTAGTATTAATTATCGATTGTCAGGGGTAAGGACAGTTTCTCAGAGGCAAACAATATCAGCGATTCAGCATTCGTGAGTGACTAGTCTCCGCTGTGTACTGTTGAGAAAGTTTATGAAATTCTCGTCTTTAAAAAATCGGCGAAGCAAGCTAGCATTAAGTAAAAACTAACTACCTGATTCCATAAGTCGATTCCTCTGTGACAACAGACAATGTATTTGCAATTTATTCGTACTTCCACTTCCCCCCTTGACACCTTAATCCTGTAAGAGGTGGCCACAAACAAATTGCCTCCATGTCGCCCTGTCCCCAGCCAATTCACTGCCCTGTTCCCAGCTTTGTTTATTTATTTTTATGTGTGTGTATGTATGTGTGTGTATATGTATGTATGTAAGTGTGTGTGTGTGTGTGTGTGTGTGTGTGTGTGTGTGTGTGTGCGCATGCGTCTGTAGAAAAGAGGGAATCAATGCCCAAAAGCTTGCACAGTTGTTCCTTCTCAAACAGAGAGAGAGAGAGACAGACAGACAGAGACAGAGACAGACAGAGACAGAGAGACAGACAGACAGACAGAGAGACAGACAGACAGACAGAGACAGAGAGAGACAGAGATCTGATAATTTTGAGTTACCTGAATACATCACGTGTAAAAGAATGGAAATCATAGGTTGAGGGAAACCCAGACTGAGGAAGACGGTCCCAGTGCTGATCTGCTACATACATAATTGACTAAGTACATCGGTAAACTGTTGCATAAGAGAGCTGGGCAGAAAAGACATGACAATATGCTGCCAGACGGTGCTACACTTCCGCCGTAATGGAGGAGGGATGCATGCAAGCAGTTCAGAGGAGCAGTGACCGCTGAAGTAGAGAGGTTGAAGAAAGTCGTTACTAAAAGGAGTGAGTTGATGAGACGAAAAGCCTTTACTTCACCCTGTTGAGAAGAGCCGTGTGTGGGGAGGCCCACCCCCCTCCACATGACAGTCGTACTCCACACAGAGTTAAAGAAAATCCTTCTACAAAGTCAACAGCTGCCAGGGAGTAAAAAATGATGCGGAGTCGGCCTAGCACACCTAATCTCTTGGAAGCACATTTTGCAAGAGAGTTAATACCGAAACGATTGGCAAGGGAGAGCTTAGAGAGTTGAGCAGCAAGAGGAAGTTGTGGCCAAGTGGTAGAGTAGTGTCCTGCTGATCGTTAAAACGAGATTCATATCCTCAAACTATTCTTCACCCCAGCCTGGTATGGATCTTACGTCCTTTTGAACAGCAGTCGAACATTCAATTATTAAGGTTCAGTATTTACTGTAAAAGATGAATGAGAAGGGCAAGGAATGCGACGAGAAACACTGAAATCTGCAAATAGTCTGGCCACAGGGAGCGAATGGAAACAGAGAGAGAGAGAGAGAGAGAGAGAGAGAGAGAGACTTGTATGAAATGCAGGGATCGTTACTGAAGGGGGACAGTTATACCTCTATGTTCTTTTGTCTGGGTATCCATCATAGTATGAGGTGCATTGCAATAGAGATTACAAAGATGTACAGACAGAACTATTTTGTCTTAGTTGTCTTCAGCTCCACGACTCTCTCTCTCTCTCTCTCCCCCCCCCCCCCACACACACACACATTCTCTCACTCACTGACTTGCTCAGTCACTGACACACATTTACACTCAGGATACCCCCCCACCCCCCACCCCCCACACACACATATACGCACACACACACATTCTCTCTCTCTCTCTCTCTCTCTCTCTCTCTCTCTCTCTCACCAGGTCTTCTGTCCAGTGGTGTTGTCCCTGTCAATGTTTCCGCTGGTGTTCGTGTCGCCTCTTGACCTCTCATATTCAACCAAAAGTGACCACATGTGAAAACTGGCTTTATTTTTCTTTATTTTCCCACTACCTCCAGACTGTATTACTTTCTGAGCTAGCGAAGCAAGCGAGAACACTATATTTTAGCTAAAAATTTGGTGTGTGAAATTCTTGTCCCGTATGACTTGTAAAATTCTCATGTTTAACGATGAGGAAAATTATCCTTTATTCTCAGTTATTAAAGTAGTCGTGCCATGGCATACGATTCTTCAATGTTCATGAAAACTGACCAAAAATAAGCAAAAATTTTTCACTGAGAAAGAACAGCGTCCCGAACTTTTTCTGGACTTTAAAAACCAATCATGGCATGGCGCGCCTTTTTAAAACTCATTAAAATTGCGTTCCAGTGATAAGTCATTCCCCCCCCCCCAAAAAAAAAAGTCAAATACAGCCCACCAAATTATAAAAAGGAAAAAAATCAACGTTGCTCTCTAACACATTCGATACACCTGTTTCTACATTCACCTTTCCTCACTTTTTCTCACTGTTTTTGTGTCTCATTATCTGTCTCTGTCTCTGGTTATTTCTCTGAGTATGTCTGTCTCTGTATTTGTCTGTCTGTCCTTACCACAGCCTGTGTCTGTCTCTTTGTCAGACTATCTATCCCTGTATCTGTCTGTATTGATCTTTGTCTGTCTAGCTCTCTCTCTCTCTGATGAATATAGACCTCGCTATTATTATGTTCTTTTCGAAACTCTAGCTTAAAAATGGAGAACAAAATGAAGAAGAAAATCTGATATGGCGGCCAAATACTGTATTGTTTATATACTCATATTTAAATATATATATATATTTTTTTTGCAAGGATTTACGAGGAAATAATGAGGAAATTTATGACAACTTTTGGCAAAGAACGGACTCATTCATTTGTTATATGAAAAAGAGTTAAGAATATTTTGACAGTTTTTGACAAATGATAGACTCGCTCATTTGCTATGAGCAAAATAGTTATTAATATTATGGTAACTTTGGCAAATAACAGAATATTCCACTATTAATGTGGAAAATCCTTGTGAAGACTATGAAAATTTTTGTCAAATAGTAAAAAAAAAAAAAAAAAACACACACAAAAAAAACAGGAAACTAGATTTGAAAATTATGACAACTTATGGTAAACATTAGAATCTTTCACGTGTTATTATAATCATGAATATTAGGACAGCGTTTGACAAATGCAGTATCCTTCAGTGTGAGTAAGAAAAATTATTGTGAATATTATGACAGTTTTTGACAAATACAGAAAACAAAATAATAATTCCATCTTCATCTATATGACTGTTCTTGGTTTTCTTAAGGCACAGGGACCCATGAATAAGAATTAACCCTCTCATGGATGGGATAATTCTAGTATTCTCTCTCACTGACACCAAAGAAATTTACTTAGCTAAGGTTCAATCACAGAGGCCAGGGAATATTAAAACGATACTCCTTTTACTGTAACCTGTCCTGAAATTACCATCTCTCCATCTTGAATGTTGAGCTGTAGCAATAGATCAACGCTAGAATATGATGCTAGTCATGAAGAAGTGTTAGGGAAAGGAGGTAGAGACGTGGTACTTATTTTTTCTACAACTGAGCTACGTGAAATAAGTTGCAAAAGGAAGAAAATCTGGACCAGGTTAAGGTAAAAAGACTATAGTCAAACTATCGGATTTATGGTTGAAACATATCCATACTTATTTTACTATAACTTGGCCCAAAGTTGCAATCTCCCTGTCGTGGATGCTAAGGTGTGACAATGAATCTAAACTAGAATATGATGCTAGTCATGAAGAAGTGCTGTGCAAAGGATGTAGAGCTATCGCATTGCCCTAGTCTATTATCAAGCTGTCTGAAATTAGCCACAAAGGGACGAAAATCTGGGCCAAGTTAGAGTAAAAAGAGCATAGTCAAATTAACCCATTTATGGCTGAAACACATCTATACCCTTTTTACACTAACTTGGCCTAAAACCTCTTTCTTCAACTTCTGGTGAGTTGTAAGAACATGATGCTAGCAATGAAGAAATGTTAAGCAAAGGATGTAGGGCCGTAGAATTGCCTTTTTTCTGCCACTGAGCTACGTGAAATCAGACGCAAAAGGACAAAAATCTGGGCCAAGTTACAGCAGGAAGAGTATAGTTCTTTATTTCCACTAACACACGCGGTTTACATTCAGCTGAGTCGGCATATAAGCTTAGTGTGTTAATTCTGATATCATTAGCCTTGCCATCGCCTAAGCCTGTCTAGTTTTCTTTCTAGATGATGTTAGACTATTTTATTCTGCTGAGAGTGAGTGTGGAACCCTATCGTATTCTCGTCGGTTAAGAAAGCTCCCTAGCAACTCTTCCTTAGCGATTTAGTTCTGGATACGGCTGGTTAATATCAATCAATCAATCAATCATTTCTTGTGGCACCCCACGGGAGGCATAGGGCCTCGATGAACCCTCTCCACCAATATTTGTCTCTTGCCATCTCCTTCAAGTCCCACCAACATTCCTCTCCTGCTTCTTTTTTCATTGTCCTCAACCAAGTTTCCCTCGGCCTACCTCTACCTCTTCTTCATCTAGCAGTCCACTCTGGCACATCCTGTATTAAACTGCCTTCTTTTCTGTATATGTGCCCCAGCCACTTCCAGCGAGACAGTCTCACATATTCATTAACTGGTTCCACTCTCGTAATATCCCCTACTCTTGCATTTGTAACTCTGTCTTGCCACTTTACCCCAAGAATCCTTCTCAGTATTTTATTCTCAATTCCTAATACTTTCTGATCTGTTGCAATTGTACTGTACTATGACTCATGCCCATAAATTAAAATTGGTCTAACCATGGACTTGTAAATTTTCACTGGTATGTTATTTACGCTGGAGGTATTTGAATGACTAAATGGCACGGAGGAGGATAGTAAGGAGTAATTTTCAAAATAAATCGCTTAAAAAGCAGTGTTAGGGAGCTTCCATAATCTACGAGAATACGTGCCTGAGAGTGTTGATACTGGAACCACTGAAGAAAAGGGAAGGAAAGACAAGAAACGACATAAGAAGAAAGGATGAGTGTTTGTAGGATGTGCCACCAAAGCTGAAGTGTTTGTAGGATGTGACACCAAAGAAAGGATGAGTGTTTGTAGAATGTGCCACCAAAGTAGAAGTGTTTGTAGGATGTGACAAAAAATGAAAGGAGTGTTTGTAGGATGACACCAAAGAAAGGAGTATTTGTAGGATGTGACACCAAAGAAAGGAGTGTTTGTAGGATGTGACCCCAAGAAAGGAGTGTTTGTAGGATGTGACACCAAAGAAAGGATGAGGGTTTGTAGGATGTGACACCAAAGGAGGAGTGTTTGTAGGATGTGACACCAAAGGAGGAGTGTTTGTGGGATTTGACCCCAAAGAAAGGAGTGTTTGTAGGATATGACACCAAAGAAAGGAGTGTTGTAGGATGTGACACCAAGGAAGGAGTGTTTGTAGGATGTGACACCAAAGAAAGGAGTGTTTGTAGGATGTGACACCAAAGAAAGGAGTGTTTGTAGGATATGACACCAAAGAAAGAAGTGTTTGTAGGATATGACACCAAAGAAAGGATCGTTGTAGGATATGACACCAAAGAAAGGAGTGTTTGTAGGATGTGACACCAAGGAAGGAGTGTTTGTAGGATATGGCACCCAAATCCTGTCGCTTAAAATTGAGTACCATTACTTTTAGGGCGAGGTTCAAGCCGTAGAAGGCAACAGGTTCGATTAGTTCAACTATAACTGGGATTAAGGATTACTCCATTATCATTAACTCTTAAGCCATGACAAGGGCCAGCATTCTCGTCAGCTGACAGGTTCCCTAACACCTTTTCCTGAGAGATTTATTTTCCTTATTATACGTTACTATACGCTTCTATGTTGCCCAAATCCCTCTAATATCCCCGTGCTCTGCATAAATGAGGCACAAAAGGATATTAACCAGTTGGATCCAAAAATAAATCGCTGAGGAAGAAGTGCCAGGCAGTCTCCTTACTGATTGAGCATACGGTCCAAAGGGTACAGTAGAATCAATTCGCCACGATGACTTTTTATAGTCTTGCTACCTGGAAATTATTTAATATAAATTCTTTGGAAAATTCTTACACCGAAGACATCAGAACAATCACTATTAAATTCTTCCAATAAGATATTCCTCAAAAAAGGCTAAATATAATTGCCTGGCACTAGAAAAAGAATATCCTTGTCAAGCACAAGAAAAAAAAAAAAATAATTGTCTGGTTCTAGAAAAAAAATAAATATAATTGTCTGGCACTAGAAAAAATATGTAATTATCTGGCACTGGAAAAAACTAAATGTAATTGTATGGTACTACAAGAGAATTACTGTAACTGTCTGGCACTACAAACAAAATAATATAATTGTCTTGCACTAGAACAATATATGACTGTGTGGCACTAGTAAAAGTATATATAATTTTGTGGCACTAGAAAAAAAAAAAAACTAAATTTGTCTGGCACTAGGGAAAAAAATTCTGAGCAGGTTAACTCTTCTGGTATTCTAACAAGGTCAGCCTCTGATTGTTTCAAGGGCGTGGCTCTTGTCCACTGGCTTGTGTGACTGATGTAGGAGGAGGAGGAGGAAGAAGAGAAGAGAAGAAGAGGCAGAGAAGGAGGAAGAGGAGGGAGGGATAATGGGAGAGGAGGAGGAAGAGGGAAAAGGAGGGAGGAAGAGAGAAGGAGGAGACTGAGAACAGAAGAAAAGAAGTACAAGGTGACTGAGATGAGAAATAGGAAGAAATGAGAAGACTAAAGAATGAATAAGAGAGATGTGCCCTCCTCAGTCGGATGCAGTGTTTGTGTGTGTGTGTGTGTGTTTGTGTATGTGTGTGTGTGTGTGTGTGCAGCCGAAAACTAAGAAGTGAAAATATGTATTCATCCAGAGAACAAGGGTTTATACTGTACATTTTTCAACATGCATTTTCTACAGTGTCCAGTGGGGTTGGTGGAGGATTAGTGCCCCTCCCTGTAAAACAATTAACTCTAAGCCCTTGACCACCCCGTTTGGGATACATGGCGTCTGGCAATGGATGGATGGATGGATTTTCTCTTTCATTCTTTTTTTTTCTTTTTTTTTAGATAGAGAGACCAGTATTTTCAGTCAGTAAAGATTTAAGTATATTCCACTGCCTATGGCCTCCAGTCGTTTAAACGCTGTGTGTCCAGGCATCTCGGAGTGAATGGGTCTTGAAATTGACTCCTTTTTTTTTTTTTTTTTCTTTGGTGGGTACAGTCTTGTGGACATCTTGCCCTTGGTTCCTTCTGCCTACACACACACACACACACACACACACACACACACACACACACACACACACACACACACACACACACACACACACACACACACACACACACACACACACACACATACACACACACACAGTAAATTCTCCCCCATCATTGTCAGTGTCTATGGCTGCATCAGTGGTAATTTTCCTGACTCCGAGGCGGCACCAGCATGGAAGTGACCTCATTGCGGAACGAGAAGGGCTCTACCTACACCGCCACCAGCCCTACCTGTGTGTGCTTTAACCTGAGAGAGAGAGAGAGAGAGAGAGAGAGAGAGAGAGAGAGAGAGAGAGATGTATTGAGTTTAGACGGGTGTATTGTATATCATATCCACGTGGACACAGGATTCAAAATTTATCTTAAACATTTTCTGTCTCCATGAAACTGTGGACGAAGCATGTGAAAATAAACTTTATGAGTTTATGCGTATGTTTGCAGTAGGCAGTAGTAGTAGTAGTGGTACTATTAG